>NW_007237800.1:0-1062 GCF_000164805.1 Carlito syrichta | reverse complement strand
GGTGACCGAGAATTCCCGTTGTTTGGATATCAAGAGAAAGACTCCCATAATGTTCTTTGGGAACTAGAATCAAAGATTCCTGGTTCCCCTTCACATGACCTCCCCAAAATGTGAAATCTTCAAATCCCAACCTCCCAAATCCGACTGCCCGCCTATAAGAATTTTCTGTAGTTTGAGGTCACCTGAATCGAGGGATATTGTACCAATATGCCTTTTGATTCTGGGGAACATGATTATGATCGTAGATATTCTTAGGACACTAAAGGATTTGTAGGGCCAGATTCTGATTGCAACTAACAAGAGGACCAGAAATTTCCTGTGGATCTGTAATGACAGATTTAGCGTATCCACGGAGCAAGTAGCTCTGAAAAATGTAAGGATCCTGAAATCCAGATTGGTGATTAAACCTCATCAAGAGGCCCTGTAGATTCCGGTTAATGAGAACTCTTTGAACGGGATTTCCTTTTCATTCTCAGCAAGATGCCCTGATTTTCCCTGTTGATGTGGATTCCAAACTCTGTGTACAGAAAGGCAGATGTCCAGAAGTTTCCTAGGGACGTGGATTCTATGATTGTTGGTTACCTTAAAAAATACATACTAAACATTTGGCAAAGGCAAAACCCTTTTCCTCTCTCAAAATAAAAAGAGAAACGGAAGGGGAAGGATTACAGTGTTCACCTTAAGACCAGAGTTACATCCAAATATGGCAATATGATTCTTTTTGTGCTGGAATCTGGCGTTAGTTTTTCCGAGGAACCTAATGGACTTGGAGTGCCTGATACCCATTTACAACTTTCAAGAGGACCAGTATGTTGTTGGAGTTCTGAAATGACCGATTCGTAATATCCTCATGCTAAATTGCTCCAAAACATTTGGGGAGCCCGAGCCCTGTTTCTTGTTTGTCCCATAGCAGATACCCTGGGAATTTTATGGATAGAGGACTTGTACAACAAAGATTCTTTATTCTTTTTTAATTAGAGGCCTTGTAGTGTCCTGTATATGAGGATTCTCTTTTTCTAGATTCCTGGTTCGAAACCCTGATCCTTGTTTAGCCATTAGTAG
>NW_007237799.1:0-320 GCF_000164805.1 Carlito syrichta | reverse complement strand
GTGCATTCCATTCCATTCCTCTCCATTCCATTTCGTTTCTGTCCATTCCATTCCTCTCCACTCCATTTCATTACACTGCATTTTATTCCATTTCATTCCTCTTCATTCCATTCCTCTTCCTTCCATTCCATTTCATTCCTTTCCATTCTATTCCTTTCTATTCCATTCCTCTCCATTCCATTTCTTTGCATTCCTCTCCATTCCATTCCGTTACATTCCATTCATCTCCATTCCATTCCATTCCATTCCTCTCCATTGTGTCCAATCCTTTCCATTTCATTCCATTCCATTCCTTTTGTTACACTCTACTCCTTTCCTTT
>NW_007237798.1:0-637 GCF_000164805.1 Carlito syrichta | reverse complement strand
TTGAATGGAATGGAATAGAATGGATTGGAGTGAAGAGAATGAAATAGAATTGTGAGAAATAAAATGGAATGGAACGAAATGGAATAGAGAATAATGGAATGCATGGAATGGAGAGAAAAGGAATACAATGGAATGGAATGGAATGGAGATGAATGGAATGAAATGGAATTGTTCAAAATCGAAGCAAATGTAGAGGATTGGAATGGAATGTAAAAGAGTGGAATGGAGAAGAATGGAATGGAGTGGAATGGAATGGAAAGGAATGGAATGGAATGGAGACGAATGGAATGGAGAGAAATTGAATGGAATGGAGAGGAGTGGAATGGAAGGGAGTGCAATGGAAAGGAATGGAATAAAAAGGAATGGAGTGGAATGGAATGGAGTGGAATGGAATGGAATGTATAGGAATGCAATGGAGTGGACTAGAGCGAATAGATTGGAATGGAATGGAATGGAAAAGAATGGAATGGAATGAAATGGTATAGAGAGGAATCGAATGGAATGAAATCGAATGGATTGGAGATGAAGGAATGGAGTGGAATGGAATTGAGTGAATTGGATTGGAATGGAATGTAGAGGAATGGAATGGAGTGGACTAGAGCGAATGGAATGGAATGGAATGGAGAGGAGTGGAATG
>NW_007237797.1:0-744 GCF_000164805.1 Carlito syrichta | reverse complement strand
TGGCATTTTACTACTAAATCTTCATTTCAGGTAGCTCAAAGTACAGAACTTTCTTGTGGTCGGGCTGGTAGCATTTGGGATATTGAGTTTACTTTATTCCCGCATGTTTACAATGTCTTGTTGAGGGGACCGTGGGAACTTGGATTACAGTTGCCAGGTACCACACGTGAGTCTTCCTATTGATATCCAAACAATTGTAAATCTACCTTCATCAGGAAATATTCAACGAATAACTGAGAATGAAGCAGGATTCTGCGTTATGGGAGTCTTCATATACAGGAACCTACATGGCCTCTTGCTACAGAAGAATAAGGAATCTGGGTTCCATGAGTCCTCACATCTCCAAAAACTACAGGAGTCTTACTAAGGGATAAAAATGTATCAGGGATTTGACACACGAATCTGGGGAATGGGAGTCCTCATATACAGGAAAATTCACAGCCTCTTGCTAAGGACGAATAAGGAATCTGGGATAAAATATGCTCAATCCTAAATATCTACAGGGCGTCTTGCTAAGGGCTAAACAAGAATCAGGTTTTCATAGCGGTAATCTGGATATTGGGAGTCCTTATACACAGGAAACAACAGTTTCTTGCAAAGGAAGAATAAGGAATCTTGTTTTCCCCTGTCCTCAATGCCAAAAATCTAATGGGCATCTTGATAAGAGCTAAACAAAATCAGGATTTCGAAGCAGGAATCTGTGGAATGAGAGACTTCATATGCAGGAAACTACAGGGACTCTGA
>NW_007237796.1:2274-3986 GCF_000164805.1 Carlito syrichta | reverse complement strand
CCCCACCTTTTTAGGGTGTCATGTAAAGGGAAGCAGGAATCTTTGTTTCCAATTCCCCAGGAACTTCTGGGAGTCTTTTTGACACCCAAACATCTTGAATTTTCTTCTCCAGGAAGCGACTCAGTGTCTTGCCGAGAAAGAAGCAGGAGTCTGGATAATGGGAGTCATCATATACAGGAAACTGCACTGCCTCTTGCTAACTATGAAAAAGGATTTGGGTTACATGAGTCCTCAATCCCGAAAATCTACAGGACAGCAATCTTTGATTCCATATCTCTGAGAAACTTCTGGAGTTAGGAGTATTGGTATGTAAAAGTTTGTACTTCCACGTCACCAGAAAATGTCCGGAAGATTTCCGGATACATAAAAAAAGGAAATTAGGCTACGGGAAGCCTCAATACATGAATTCTACAGGGCTCCATTGTAAAGACTTACCCGGAATCTGGGCTTCTAATTCTCCAAATTCTTCAGAGTTACTTCACACTAGGAAGTGACAAGTGTCATTATAGATTCCCAGCAACCTTCTGGTCGTCTTGATGGTTGCAACCAAGAATCTATCCCTAAAATTCAGTTGGTTTCCTCGGGACAACTAAAATCACATTCCTGGACTGAAAGAATCATCTCGGCATATTTGTATGTAACTCTTGTCTTAAGATGTACCCTGTAATCCTAAAATATCCGTTTGTGCATCTACTTGATTTGGGCCTGGGGTTTTGAGGTTACTGAGTATGTTGTACATATTTTTAAACGTAGCCAAAAATCACGGATTCCACGTCCCTGGAAACAGCTGAGCATTTGTCTATTTTTATACAGAATTTTGGAATCCAGATTCAAGGGAAAATCAGAGCATCTTACTGAGAACAAGAAGGGAATCCGTGGTCAGGGAGTCCTCAATTACCAAAATGTATAAGGCCTCCTGATAAGGTTTAATGAGGAGTCTGGGCTTGTAGGGCTCTACATTTTTCAGAGCTACTTGCTGCGTGGATGCCTAAAGTCTCTAATTACAGATTCCCAAGAAGTTTACGGTCCTCTTGATAATTGTAATCGAGGTTCTGGACGTACAATTCCGTTTGTTTCTTATGAACATCTTCGGCCATATTCCAGTTCCCCAGGAATCATTTGGCATTTTACTACTAAATCTTTCGTTTCAGGTAGCCTCAAAGTACAGAACTTTCTTGTGGTCGGGCTGGTAGCATTTGGGATATTGAGTTTACTTTATTCCGCATGTTTACAATGTCTTGTTGAGGGGACCGTGGGAACTTGGATTACAGTTGCCAGGTACCACACGTGAGTCTTCCTATTGATATCCAAACAATTGTAAATCTACCTTCATCAGGAAATATTCAACGAATAACTGAGAATGAAGCAGGATTCTGCGTTATGGGAGTCTTCATATACAGGAACCTACATGGCCTCTTGCTACAGAAGAATAAGGAATCTGGGTTCCATGAGTCCTCACATCTCCAAAAACTACAGGAGTCTTACTAAGGGATAAAAATGTATCAGGGATTTGACACACGAATCTGGGGAATGGGAGTCCTCATATACAGGAAAATTCACAGCCTCTTGCTAAGGACGAATAAGGAATCTGGGATAAAATATGCTCAATCCTAAATATCTACAGGGAGTCTTGCTAAGGGCTAAACAAGAATCAGGTTTTCGTAGCGGTAATCTGGATATTGGGAGTCCTTATACACAGGAAACAACAGTTC
>NW_007237796.1:0-1089 GCF_000164805.1 Carlito syrichta | reverse complement strand
CTATTTCAGACATATTCTTAAAGGGGATCCAGCAATCTTGGATTCCAGGGTCCTGGTCACCTTTTGGGCATATGAGTATTGGTATTTAAGATTTTGTACTTCCACGTTGCCAAGTAACGTCCAGGAGTCTCATTGAGACAAAAAGAATCTGGGTTATGAGAGTCACCAATCCCAGAATTCTACATAGCCACATTATAAGGGAAAATGTGGAATCTGGGTTTCTAAATCCCCACATTTTTTAGTGCTCTGGTCTCTTGGATATGCCAATTTGTCATTATATATTCACATTAACCCTCTGGTCATCTTGATAGTAATAACCGATAATGTGTACCTAAAAGTCCTTTGGTTACCACGGGCAACAAAGTGCAGATTCTAGGGCCCAAAGAATCATCTTGCCATGTTTGTGTGTATTACTCATCTTAAGATGCACCTCGCAACGCTAAAACTTCCGTTTGTCTGTCTATTCAGATAGGGGACTGGTGTTTTGAGGTAGCCAAATATTTATTACATAATTTTAAGGGTCATTACGAATCATGGAATCCAAGCCCCTAGGAAACGTCGGGGCATCTGTCTATTTTTATACACAGTTTGGGTACCCACATCACAAGGGAAAATCAGGGCATCTTGCTGAGAACGAAAAGGAAATCCGGTTCTAGGAGTTCTCGTTAACTGCAATATCCAGGGCCTCTTGATAAGGATTAATCACCAATCTAGGCTTCTGGGTCCCTAAATTTTTCAGAGCTGCTTGCTCCGTGGATACGCTAAATCTGTCATTACAGATCCACAGGAACTATCTGGTATCTTATTAATTGTAATCAAGGATCTGGCCCTACAAATACTTTTGTGTCCTAGGAACATCTACAACCATAATCATGTTCCCCAGAATCAAAAGGCATATTGGTACAAAATCCCTCGATTCAGGTGAACTCAAACTACAGAAAATTCTTGTGGGTGTGCTTGTTGGAATTGGGATGTTGGGTATTGAAGATTCCACGTTTTGGGGAGGTCTTGTAAGGGGAGCCAGGAATCTTGGATTTAAGTTCCCAAAGAACATGATGGGAATCTTTTTATTGATATCTAAACAACTGG
>NW_007237795.1:0-490 GCF_000164805.1 Carlito syrichta | reverse complement strand
GGAGCCGGCAAGCCAGAGGTGCCGTGTTGGGAACTCGGAGAGCCAAGTAAATGCAAAGAATTGTAGCACACAGAAGAGAGAGAAGAAAATATTTATTTAAGAAATTTCACCCCCCTAGACAGGGAGTGGGCCTATGCTCTAGATGGGTGTGGCCTCCTCATAACCCCCCAAAACTCTGGATTAAATCCTTTTCTTGGAGATGTTGCATGAGTCTGCAGTGAGCGATTCACCTCACCCCATCTTTCCTCTCCAGCACTCCACCCTCTAAAGCCTAACACCTTCCACCTCAGCCTTCCAACAGGATGAGACTTCAACTCAAAAAATAAAATAAAAAAGGAAGAGCCCTAGTGTAAACCTGTGGTCTCCTTATAATTCATCATCCTATCATCTCCAAAGATGTTCGCATTTTCTTCTTTATTAACAAAGGTGTTGATGAGCTCACATGTATTTAATCCTTAAGGTGTACATTTTTCTCCAAGTACTGACCTGG
>NW_007237794.1:773-8614 GCF_000164805.1 Carlito syrichta | reverse complement strand
AACTACAGGCACACACGACCTTGCCTGGTTAATTTATTGTAGAGATGAAGGCTCACTAACTTGCCCAGGCTCATCTCGAACCCATGGGCTTAGGCAATCCTCTCATCTCAGCCTCCTAAAGTGCTGAGATTATAGGTGTGTGTCACTGTACCTGGTTATTACTAAGCATTTACATTATACTACCAAATCTTCTTTACTATGTGATAAATATGCTGCTGTTATTTATGCACAAAAGGGAAGTGGTAATTTAGTCTTTGGAGACGAAGAAAAACCTTACATTTATAAATACTGGAGGCAATTTGAATATGGCAAAATACGGTATGACACGCATATGTATAAAATAAACCATTGGAAATTCATATTATTGTTCACATGCAAGTTGAGTGATGTGAAAGGAAATGCTAATTATACTTTTCATGTGCAATAAGCAAAAAAAAATTTAAGCAAAAGTGGAAGGCTTACTAATTACTAACTCAGCTCTTAAATGATATATAATTTCAAATATGCTATTTTAGGAAGTTTTAAACTAAAATTGTAAGTAAACTAATATACTTCAAATTAAAAGCTAAAAGCATATAACTTAGTTCTGGTATTCTATACAATAATAGAGCAAAAATTATAAAATGATAGTTGAAAAGGCAAAAGGCAACAAAATTTTTACTGTATCTTAGCAAAGTTTCAGGTTTACCTACAACATTAGTTTCTTTAGGAATACTGTGAGGTGAATAGATACAACATTCTATTTTCTAGAAGACACATGTAGGTAAATAAATGTTAAATTTCTAAGCTTGGACTGGGCTTAGTGGCTCAGCCTGTAATCCCAGCGCTTTGGGAAGCCAAGGCGAGTGGATTGCCTGAGCCCATGGGTTCAAGACCCACCTGGGCAACTTGGAAAGACCTCGTCTCTACAATTAATAAAAAATTGGCCAGGCATGATAGTGTGTGCCTGTAGTTCTGGCTGCTTGGAAGGCTGTGGTGGAAGGATTGCTGGAACCCAACGAACTAAGTCTGTACTGGCCAGGAGCGTGCCACTGCACTCCAGTTGGGTCACAGAGTGAGACTCCAACTCAGAAAAGAAAACCAAAAAACAAAACAAACAAAAAAGTTCTAGGGTTAGTATATAGTAAGAAAATAAAAATTTTAACATAAAAATACATTGTCAAAAGTTTAATAAAATGCATTGTGCCCTGATAAAATGACTTAGTTCAAACTCCTTTAGCATTACTTTTGGAAACCTCCATAAAACTGGCATTATAATGCAGAAAACATGACTTATCTGTATCTTGTGTTCTTGAGCTTTCTGAACAAATTTCCAACAGCAGCACTACTTCCCTTATACACTTGTCATGAGACATAAACAGATCTTTTAAAAATGAGTTAAACTGGGCTTGATGGCTCAGCCTGTAATCCTGCGCTTGGGAGGCTGAGGTGAGTGAATTGCCTGAGCCCGCGGGTTCGAAACCCACCTGGGCAACTTGGTGTGACCTCACCTCTACAATGAATCAAAAAAATTAGCTGGGCATGGTAGTGTGTGCCTGTAGTTCCAGCTACTTGGAAGGCTGAGGTGGAAGGATCGCTGGAGCCCAGCAGGTCAAGGCTGCAGTGGCCAGGAGTGGCCACAACCTCCAGTCTGGGACACAGAGTGAGACTCCAACTCAAACAAAAAAAGACATAAAAGAGGATTCCCTAGAAATATACCCAAATTTTCCCCAAACCCCCAAAGCAATGGATGAGCAGTCAGATCATGAAGTCCCTCACAAGACATGAAAACCTTGGCTGTCACTCTGAATGTGTTGCAAGTGCCCTGAAAAGGAAATCCATGATGCAGGATTGAAGAGCATAAGGGCAAACAGAAGATGTCTCTCTGTGTCACCAAAAGAAACCTAGGCTTCTCAAAATTATTCTCATTGGAGCAGAGCTTTCCAATCCACATTTTAAAGTCTGGCTCCCTCTAGGCCATTTGGATCTCTCATCTGTGTCACTGGCACAAATATTCCCATCTACATGAGTGAATGGCTATCGTCTTTGCTTCCTTTATATTCCAGGACTCTGCTTTTCTCCAGAAAGGGGACCAGACATGACTGGCAGACGGTCTACTACATGTTCCCCTCCTTCCCAGAAAAGCACGATGGACTCAGGAAAAACTCCCAATGCTCTATATCTCTTTCTAGAGAGACCTAGAAAAATGATTCAAGTTTTCAAAGTTTTGCATTTTTGTGAAGATGTCTTTTGACTGGTTTGCTCATTCCAGTAATTAATAGTCAGCTTTCTTTTAGTTGGAGTCTCACTCTACTGCCCAGACTGGATTGCAGTGGCACACTCCTGGCCACTGCAGCTTCAACCTCCTGGGCTCAGTTGACCCTTCTGCCTCAGTCTTCCAAGTAGCTGGAATTACAGACACGGGCTACCAAGCCCAGATAACTTTTGATTTATTTTATAGACAAAGTCTTGCCATGTTTCCAGGCTGGTCTCAAACATGCAGGCACAGTCAATCCACTCACCTTGGCCACCTAAAGTGCAGGCTTTACAGGCTGAGCCACAGAGCCTGGCCTAAATTTTCAAATATGGACATGAAACATATTCCAGTTGAAGTAACAAAATAAATTTACATAAATCTACCCTAAAGAAATAAAGATCTATGCATTATTTGAAAAAAGCAAAATAACCTACTTAAGCATTCTCAGTAAGTAAAATAGAACAAAGATCAAAAAATAGAAATTACATAGGTAATTGAGAATATAAATACAGAGTAAAACTATAGAAAAGAATTCAATAAAAAAGTGAAGCTTCAAAATACAGTAATTGAATTTAAAAAAATTAACTAGAGAGGCATAATAGTCACGATCAAGCTGAAAAAAATGAAAAATGATAGATGTGCCATTTATAAATATCAAGACAGGAATACAAAATAAATAAATAAAACATGAAATGTATATTGGCTATGGGCTTATTGGACAACATTGAGCATTCCAATATCCTGATGATAGAATGCAATAATCTATATTTTTCAAAAAAAAAATTTTGAGTTGGAGCCTCACTCTGTCATCCAAACTGGAGTGTAGTGGCATGCTCCTCACCACTGCAGTCTCAACCAGCTGGGCTATAGTGATCCTTGTGCCTCAATCTTCCAAGCAGCCAGAACTACAGGTGCATGCTTCCATGCCTGGATAATTTTTGATTTATTGTAGAGATGAGGTCTCGTGAAGTTGCCCGTGCAGATCTCCAAACTGCAGGCACAGGCAATCCATTCACCTTGGCCACACAAGCGCTGGGATCTCAGGCTGAACCACCAAGCCTGGCCAAAATATTTTTGATCTTTCATTGGTTACACCCAGAGGCAGAATCTACAGATATGGAGCAGTTGTACAAGACCAGGGAAAACTATAGTTGAAATATAAGGGAATACATAGACTTACCAAAATAAGCAAAACTGAGGGTGTTTTCTTTTTTGTTGGAGTCTCACTCCATTGCCCAGGCTGGAGTGCAGGTGGCTTACTCCTGGCCACCCCAGCATTGACCTGCTGGACTCTGGTGATTCTTCCCCCTCAGCCTTCCAAGTAGCCAGAAATATAGGCATGTGCTACCACGCCCAACTAATTTTTGATTTATTGTAGAGATGAGGTCTCACCAAGTTGCCCACCTGGTCTCGAACCCAAGGACTCAGGCAATCCTCTCACCTCAGCCACCCAAATTTCTGTGATTATATGCATGAGCCACTGTGCCCAGCAGAACATGATTTTTAAAATAAAAACAAACTACCATGTAATACAGAAATCCCTTTTTTGAGTATATAAGCAAAGGAAATAAAATCAGTATCTCAAAGAATTATCTGCCCCCCTCTGTTCTATGAAGCATTTGTCAAAATGGACAAGCTTGAAAACAACCTAAATATTTGTGGATTCTGTGTGGATTAAGAAAATATATATACACAATAGCATATAATTCAGCCATAAAAAAATTAAAGAATTCCACCATTTCAACCTTATGGATGAAACTGTAAGATTATGCTAAGTGAAGTGAGTCAGACATACAAAAAATACTGTGAGAAGCTGAGTATAATGACTCAAGCCAGTAATCCCAGTACTTTGGGAGGCTGAGGTGAGAGGATGACCCAGGGTATCAAGACCAGCCTGGGCAACTTGGCGAGACCTCGTATCAACAATTAAAAAAAAAATGGGCGTGATAGCTCAGACCTGTACTTCCAGCTACTTGGAAAGCTGAGGTGGAAGATTCACTTGAGCACAACAGGTCATGGTTACTGTGGCCATTAACATGCCACTGTGCTCCAGCCTGAGCAATAGTGAGACTCCAACTCGGGGAAAATATATACTGCGTAATCTCACTCATGTGTGGAATCAAAAAAGATTGCACTCACAGAGGAAGAAGGTACAAGTTTGGTCACCAGGGCTCGCAGGTGGGAAAAATGGAAGATGTTTTTCAATGGTACAAAATTTCAATATCACTGAGTTTTAGGGAACTAATATATAGCAGAGTGACTTATAGTTAATAATAATGTCAAGTAAACTTAGAAAATTTGCTAAAATAATGAACATTATGTGTTTTCCTTACAAAACATGAAAATGGCAACTCTGCAAGGTGGCCACTCCCGCCTACCACAGCCTCGACCTGCTGGGCTCCAATGATCCTTCCGCCTCAGACTTCCAAGTAGCCGAAACTACAGGCATGCGCTACCGCACCCGGCTAGTTTTTTTTTTATTTATTGTAGAAATGAGGTCTCACCAAGTTACCCAGGTGGGTCTCGAACCCACAGTTTCAGGCAATTCACTCACCTAGGCCTCGCAAATTGCAGGATTACAGGCTGAGCCACCGAGCTGACTCGATACTTTTATTATCATAATTATAATCATCATTTCACAATGCATAGGCATATAAAATTATTACATTAAACTCATTTTACATTTTTATTTATTTATAAAAAATCAGATGTTAATCACATAGCATAAACACACACATGTATGCATAAACACACACGTGTATACATATATATGCATATATGTAAAGTAGTACTAAACTTCATACTAAACAAAGAAAAATATAAAATAAAAGTTATTAAAAAAACAAGGTAACATGTGGGCATTTAATATATGTTTTTAATGTTCTATGTAATATAGTATACTTAAGAATTCGGATATGTAGAAATAAATTACAAATCTCAGTCCATACTTCGAAAAATTAAAGTAAAATAACAGAATTTCTTCAATCAAGAGAGGTAGTTTTTGTAGAATTATGGAGTATGAATTTAAATAAAATCACATTGGAAACCTTCCTAGGATAGAAAATCATAAAGTAGGAAACATCTGTCCAGAGAGTTCTTAAAATTTCTCAAATAACTGTCTCTCACCTATTTCCAACACAACACAAAAAGAAATTTTAAAAAATAGTTTAACTTGGATTTTCTAAATAAATAAGCAGATACTTGCACATCTTCAAAAACATCAGAAAGGTAGTCAGCTCATGCAGTCCCTAACAAACCATTAAGTGAACTTTGATTTCCTCTGTACCTTGAAAGGAGATCATTGAAGAAGCAGAGTTTTTGGAGAATTTCAGAACATCTATTAATAGATATCTCTTTGTGATAGCAAGAGAAAGAATCCCAGGCTTCTTAGAAGCCATTTTCATTGGAGCATACAACCTTTGAAACAGACATTTCAAGCTCTGTTTCCTAAACCTGTGTCATCTGCTTTCACTCCCACCTACCTGGAGGTTTGGTTGGTGTGTTGTGTCTCTTCATTTTCCAGGGTTCTTTCCTTTGCTCCAGACAGGTGATCAGGTCTGGCTTAGAGGCAGCAAGCCCTGTGTAATTAGAGAAATGTAACATGAATCTTTCTGGGATTCTTCAATACAAACCTACTATTATGATCGGTAGAAAACACATTATACTAGATTCTAGAAAATTATCCCAGAATACTGTTCCCCAATAAAACCTTTAATACATATAGAAATTTTAAATTTATGGGTTCTTGTTTTGGTTTTGAGTTGGAGTTTCACTCTGTCACCCAGGTTGGAGTGCAGTGGCATGTTCATGGCCACTGCAGCATTGACCTGCTAGGCTCAGGCAATTCTTCTCCTTGGTCTTCCAAGTAGCCAGAACTACAGGTGTGTGCTACCATGCCTGGATAATTTTTGGATTTGTTGTAGAGATGTGGTCTGGTCAAGCTGTGCAGGCTGTTCTTAAACTCATGAACTCAGGTAATCCTCTTACCATGACCTCCCAAAATACTGGAATTACAGGCTTGAGCCACCACACTCGACCTTAAATTTGTTACTTCCTACCACAGTACTAGTGAGTCACAAACTTATGTCATCAGTTGGAATGAGATATGGGCAACGATATTCTTTGCCACCAAGTTTCTGGACTTACCAGTAATATAGAGAGAAGAACACATGTCAATTCAAATTTTGGAGAATGCTTCTTGTCAAAATGAAATGCCTAATTTTTTTATGACAAATCACCAACTTTTCTTTGATAACAGGTATCTGAAACTCATTTGGATAGAGCAGAAATTCCCAGAAAACATTCTACAATGGATGGCCTTGAAATCCTTAGTATGAAATGGGGATTGTGTGTTAAAACTATCCTCACCTAAAAAAATCCAGGTTTCTGTGATTCCCTAACATCACATTCCTGTACAACATCCACTGAGTGGGGTCCATGAATACCCACTCCTCTTGAGAGAATTCTATGGCCACATCTCTGAATGCCAACAGCCTCTGAAAACAGCAACCACAAAACATATTTACCAAGTGACCATGGCCTCTAGGTAAAGCCAGAGTGAAGAGAACAGGGTTCAGGTGATATGACAACTAGAATTATGCAATAAGATAATTTGTAACACAGAAATATTCTCTAATGCATTAAATCTGGGAAGAATTTGAAATAAAATCCACTCAGCCATTATGGACACTCTGCTCTTGTGACGGATACAGCATAAATTTGGACACCAACATAGGAATGTACATTTTTCAATAAGATATTTACATCACACTGCGTTGGGTGGAAAACTCCCAGTGAATTGTAAGGTTCTCATCAAGATTTAATGTGTATGACAATGAATTGAACATTTTGTTAAAATGTAAATTCTGATTCAGGAGATATAGGGTTAGTCTGAGGTTCTACACTCTTTTTTCAGTTGGTGGGTCTCATTCGTGCCCATGCTAGGGCACAGTGGCACAATCACAGCTCATTGCAGTCTCGATCTTCTGACCTGAAAGAATACATCCTCCATAGACTACCAAGTAGTTGGGACAAATTTGTATCAGGTGCCAAGGCACACAGTGGCTGAAGCGAAAACAAGAGGTTCTCTCCGAGATGATTCAGCATTTCCGCAGCAACAACATACAAAAAGCCCGGTCACAGCACGGAAGCCGCCCTCTCACTTCCGGCTACTCTCTGATTGGACAGTTTCTGAATCAGCTTCCACCAATTGGATGATGCCCCAGACGCCACCCTCTGATCTTGAGTGACAGGAGATGAGATCACAGGGGCCTAGGGAGGCAAGAAAAGCACGTTTTTGCCTGAAGCTTTTTAAGGTTGAGCGGCATCTCTGCACCGGAAGTTGGGGTGAGGAGCAGAATATGGAGTGCCTCGAAGCGCATGCTGGCATCTCTGGCGTCTGAATGACTCCTGGTTGTCTGGTCTCTATCCTGCCAGACAACAATCCCAGCATACAAGGCATGCTGGGAACTCTGGCACAGGAATGGCGCCTGGTGGATGAGTCGCTGGTCTGCAGAACTCCATTCCAGTACGCGCTGGCTACAGGCGGAGGGCAGGACAAGATGGTGCGCCTCTTCCCATCAAAGTCCTGCTGGGTGCTGACTTC
>NW_007237794.1:0-753 GCF_000164805.1 Carlito syrichta | reverse complement strand
GAGGTCACCACGGGGAGTGAGTTTGGAGAGGATCAGGAGTGACATGACTGGATGAGCAGTGAGGGCGCCACGGTGACGTTGCATGCACCTGTTCCAGGCCCATGTTGGACAGGCTTAACCTCCCGCGTCTCTGCACGTGCTCAGAATCTTCTCCACCGGCACCAGGGTCCATCCAGACTGCTAGCCTCATCCCATGGGCCACCTGCTTCCTAAACCGCTTGGTGACGGGTTGATGTCCCTCGGCTCTCTCCAACGGGAGTCCAGTCCCGCCGCTTTGGGAGAAATCTCCATCCAGATTCCACCAGAGCTTCATTGCTTTGCCAGGGGTTGCAGGATGTGGCATTCTGGAAACGGCAATATCATTGATGCCTTATTTGTGGAGGTTGATTTTTGTGGCATGAGAGGGAGTAATTATGGGGTCATTCAGAATCTACAAAGAGCAAAGGAAAAATCACTCCCAAGCAAGTGTCAAGTGGACATTTTTTTTTGAGTTGGAGTCTCACTCTATTTTCTAGAATAGAGGGCTGTGACACAATCATGGCCATCGCAGCCTCATTCTGCTGGCCTCCAGGGATCTTTCTGCCTCAGTCTTCCAAGTAGCTGGAACTATGGGCATGCACCCCCATGCCTGGCTATTTTTTGATTTATTGTAGAGAAGAGGTGTCATCAAGTTGCCCAGGCAGGTCTTGAACTTGTAAGTACAGGCAATCCTCTCAACTCAGCCTCCCAAAGTGCTGGGATTATAGGCGTGAA
>NW_007237793.1:0-594 GCF_000164805.1 Carlito syrichta | reverse complement strand
ATTTTTCCTTTGCTCTTTGTAGATTCTGAATGACCCCATAATTACTCCCCCTCATGCCACAAAAATCAACCTCCACAATTAAGGCATCAATGATATTGCCGTTTCCATAATGCCACATCCCGCGACCCCTGGCAAAGCAATGAAGCTCTGGTGGAATCTGGATGGAGATTTCTCCCAAAGCGGCGGGACTGGACTCCCGCTGGAGAGAGCCGAGAGACATCAACCCGTCACCAAGCGGTTTAGGAAGCAGGTTGCCCATGGGATGAGGCTAGTGGTCTGGATGGACCCTGGTGCCGGTGGAGAAGATTCTGAGCAGGTGCAGAGACGCGGGAGGTTAAGCCTGTCCAACATGGGCCTGGAACAGGTGCATGGAACGTCACCGTGGCGCCCTCACTGCTCATCCAGTCATGTCCCTCCTGATCCTCTCCAAACTCACTCCCCGTGGTGACCTCGTGGCAGGAAGTCAGCACCCAGCAGGACTTTGATGGGAAGAGGCGCACCATCTTGTCCCGCCCTCCGCCTGTAGCCAGCGCGTACTGGAATGGAGTTCTGCAGACCAGCGACTCATCCACCAGGCGCCATTCCTGTGCCAGA
>NW_007237792.1:0-748 GCF_000164805.1 Carlito syrichta | reverse complement strand
CTGATGACACAACTAGGTGACTTAACTAGCTAGCCAGCTGGCTAGCAGGCTGACTTAACTGCCTAGCTACCTCACTAGCCAGTTGGATAGCCAGCTGACTTAAATATCTGTCTACCTACATAGCTCACTGGCTTGCCAGCTGACTTAACTACCTAGCTACATAGCTAACCAGCTGGCTAGTGAACTGACTTAAATAGGTTATGTAACTAGCTAACTAACTGGTTAGACAGCAGACTTAACTCTCTCGCTACCATCTAGGCAGCTTGCTAGCCAGCTGACTTATCTTGGTGACTTAACCAGCAAGCAAGCAGACTTATCTAGCTGACTTAAATCGCTAGCTACCTAGGTAGATGGCAGGCTTCACTAATTGACTTAACTAGCTAGCTACCTAGCTAGCTATCTAGCAAGGCAGCTGACTTTACTAGCTGACATAACTAGCTAGCTACCTGACATAACAAGCTGACTTATATAGCTAGGTTCCTAGCTAGCCAGCTGTCTTAACTAGCTGAAATAACCTGCTAGCCAAATTGCTAGCCATCTGACTTAACTTACTTTTTAACCAGCTAACCAGCTGGATAGCCAACTGACTTAATGAGCTGACTTAACTAGCTAGTCAGCTTGTTGCCAGCTGACTTAACTAGCTGACTTAACCAGCTGGTCAACTGGCTAGCCAGCTGACTTACCTAGCTGACTTAAGACAGCAATCTGAATAGACACCTCACTTAGCTAGCTAGCTATCTAGCTACCT
>NW_007237791.1:0-614 GCF_000164805.1 Carlito syrichta | reverse complement strand
AGTGCCAGAATGACAGGCATGAACACCCGTGCCCATCCTCCACACCCCTTTTGGGGTCCCACTGAGAATCCCTCCCCTTTGTGACAACCCAGGACCCAAGAGAGGGTGGCCGAATTCATCCAAAGAACACTCCTCGAGGAGAGGGCCTGGAGCAGGAGTGTGTCCCAACCAGGGTGCCCACCTTTCTGCCCACCTCATTTCCAGGGTGAAACTGCTCACTCCTCCCAAGGGCTGTCTCAGGAGAAGGAACGGCGTGATTCTCAAACCTTCAAGGGGGTGGGAAGAGCCGGTCAATGCATGCCAGTCTCCTTGGCACTTGGAGAGGCCAAGACAGGAAGATTGCTGGAGCCCGGGAGCTCAGGACCAGAATGGACACCATAGCAAGCCCCCACCTCGACCCCAAGCAAAACCAGAAAACCTTGGGTGAGGGCAGGCCTCGATGGGAGGATCTCCTCTGGCCCAGAGTTCAAGACCAGGTAGGAAGATCAGGATGTTGACCAATTGGAAACCCTGTGATCACAGCAGTTGTGGAGACCCAGGCCAAGAGGATGGCCCATGTTGGGTGGTTTGAGAGCAGCCTGGGCAACCTAGTGAGGGAAGAAAAGAAAGAAAGA
>NW_007237790.1:0-788 GCF_000164805.1 Carlito syrichta | reverse complement strand
TACAAGAAACCAAAAAAATGAACCAAGAGTGGTGGCCCACACTTATCCTTCTGGCCACTCGGGAGGATGTGGTGGGAGAAACGTTGGAGTGCGGCTAGTGGAGGGAGCTTTGTCTGAGGGTGGGCCTCTGCACTCCAGCCTTGGTGCAAGAGTGGGAGTCTGATTAAGAATATTAATACCCATCACTACCACCACCAGGACCACAGGTCAGTCTCAGGTGTTCAGCCAGGCATCCTGGCCCTTTGGAGGCCCAGGCAAGTGGACAGAATTAGCCAGTGGGTCCGACATCAGCCTGGGACAAGGGGTGAGGCCATCAAATGTAAATCCAAAGATTATTCATGCAGGGTGTCACAGGCCTGTGGTTCCAGCTATTCTGGAGGCCAAGGCGGGTGATCGCCTGAACCTGGCAGGTGGAGGTCTAGGTGGCCATAAGCATGGCCCTGTGCTCTCATCTGGGTATCAGAGTGTGATTCTGATTCCAAATAATAATCACAACCACCAATACCAACACCACACATGCCACACAGCAAGAGGAGTCTCCCTCAGGGATGAGAGAGGAAATGGAAATTTCCGGGCTGTCTTTCATGGTGGGTTTCAAAGGTGGCCACCGGGCACATCCTTCCCATGCCTTTGACCACGTGACCTAGAATGCCTGTCTCCACACTCCACACTCATGCCCCACAGCAAAGATGTGCGTAAGCTCATGGAACAGACGGCCCAGAGCTTGGGTGGACATTGGGGATGGCATGATCAGTGGTCTGGCAAAGTCCCAGCAAGCCCAGGATCTG
>NW_007237789.1:9679-11936 GCF_000164805.1 Carlito syrichta | reverse complement strand
GGTAGCAACCTAGTTAAAGTCGGCTGGTTAGCCAGCTGGCTAGTTGGTTAATTCAGCTAGTTAATTCAGCTGGCCAATCAGCTGGCTAACAAGTTAAATCAGCTAGTTAAGTCAGCTGACCAGGCAGCTGGCTAGCTGGTAACCCAACTTGTTAAGTCAGTAGGCTGACTAGGTAGCTAGCTAGTTAAGTCACATTGTTAAGTCACCTGTCTAGCTAGTTAAGTGAGTTAGTTAAGTCAGTTGGCTAGTCAGCTGGTTAGCTAGTTAAGTCACCTAGTTAAGTCAGTTCACTGACCAGCAGGTTAGCTAGGGTGTTAGGTCGTTAAGTCAGCTGACAAGCTAGCGGGCTATGTAGGTAGGTTGCTAGTTAAGTCAACTGGATAGTCATCAGGCTATCTAGTTATCTCAGCTAGTTAATCAGCTGGCTATACAGCTGTCTAGGTAGGTAGCTACCTAGTTAAGTCTGCTGGCTAGGCAGCTGGCTACTTCATTAATCAGCTAGTTAATTCAGCTGACTAGGCTGTTGGCTAGCTAGTTAACTAGGCAATTAACTCAGCTGGCTAGCAAGCTGGCCAGCTAGTTAAGTCAGCTTGTTTAGTCAGTTTGGTAACTAGCTGGCTTGCTAGTTAATTCAACTCATTAAGTCAGTTATCTAACCCGCTGGCTATCTAGTTAAAAATCTAGTTACATATGATGGGTAGCCAGCTGGTTCGCTAGTTATTTCAGCTAGTTAAGGTAGCTGGCTGGCTAGATAGCTAGTTAGTTAAATCAGCTAGATATGTCAGCTAGTTAGCTAGTTAATTCAACTAGTTAATTTATCTAGCTATATGACAGCTAGTTAAGAAGCTAGTTAAGTCAGCTAGTTAAGTCAGCTGGCTAGCTTGGTAGCTAGCTAGTTTCAGTGAGTTAAGTCATCTGGCTAACTAGTTAAGTCAGTTAGTATGTCAGCTGGCTAGCCAACTGTCTAACAGGATAGCTAGCTAGTTAAGTCCCCTGGCTAGCCAGCTGGCTAGCTGGTTAAGTCAGCTAGTTAATTCAGCTGGTCAGCCCTGCTGCTATCTAGTTAAATCAGCTAGTTAAATCAGCTGGCCAGGCAGCTGGCTAGCTGGTTAAGTCAGCTAGTTTAGTCTACTGGCAAGCCAGCTGGCTAGTTAGGTAGCTAGCTAGTTAAGTCAGCTAGTTAAGCCAGTTTTCTAGCTAAGTAGTTAGCTAGTTAAGTTATATAGTTAAGTCAACTGGCTAGCTTGTTAAGTCAGTTAGTTAAGTCAGTTGTCTAGCCAGCTGCCAAGCCGGGTAGCTAGCATGTTAATCAGCTGGCTAGTCAGCTGCCTCACTAAATAAGTCACCTAGTTAAGTCAGCTCACTGGCCAGCTTGTTAGCTAGGAATTTAGGTAGTCAAGTCAGCTGGCACTCGGGAAGGCTTTGTAGGTAGGTAGCCAGTTAAGTCAGATGGTTAGCCATCAGGCTATCTAGTTATGTCAGCTAGTTATGTCAGCTGGCTATACAGCTGTCTAGTTAGTTAAGTCAGTTGGCTAGCCAGCTGGCTAGTGGGTTAGTTAAGCTAGTTTAAAAGATCTGGCTAGCCAACTGACAAGCTAGGTAGCTAGCTAGTTAAGTCAGATAGATAGTTACCTTGGTAGCTAGTGATGTCAGCAGGTTAAGTCAGCTGGCTAGCCAAATGGCTAGCTGCTTAAGTCAGTTAGTTTATTCAGCTGTCTAGCCAACTGGCTGTTAGTAACTAGATAGATAAATCATCTTGCTAGTCAGCAGGCTATCTGATCTATTCACCTAATTAAGTCAGCTGGCTAGCCTGTTTTCTAGGAAGGTAGCTCGCTAGTTAAGTGAGCTGGTTAGCCAGCTTGCTAGTTTAAATCAGCTAGGTAAAACAGCTGGCTAGCCAGCTGGCTAGATAGGTAACAAGCAAGTTAAGGCAGATGGGTAGCAAGCTGATTAACTGATAAAGTTAGCTAGTTAAGTCAGCTGGTAACCAGCTGACTAGCTTGTTAAGTCAACACATTAAGTCAGTTGGCCATCCAGCTCATTAGCTAGTTAAAAAGCTAGATAAATCAGATGGCTAGCCATCTGGCTAGCTAGTTATTACAGCTAGTTAGGTCAACTGGCTAGCTTGGAAGCTAGCTATATAAATCATCTTGTTATGTCAGCTAGCTAGCTAGTTAAATCAGCTAGTTAAGTCAGCTGGGTAGCTATATAGCTAGCTAGGTAGCTACCTAGTTAAGTCAGTTAGTTAAACAAGCTA
>NW_007237789.1:2748-9433 GCF_000164805.1 Carlito syrichta | reverse complement strand
TTAAATCATCTGGCTAGCCAGCTGCTAGCTCAGAAGCGAGCTATTTAAGTCAGTTGGCTAGCCAACTGGCTAGCTAATTATGTCAGCTAGTTAAGTCAGCTGGCAAGCCAGCTAGCTAACTTGGTAGAAAGCTAGGTAAGTCAGCTGGCTAGACTGCTGGCTAACTAGTTATGCCAGCTAGTTGAGTCAACTGGCTAGCCAGCTGGCTAGCTGTTTAAGTCAAGTTATGTCAGCTGGCTTGTAAGCTGGCTAGCTAAGTAGCAAGCTAGTTAAGTCAACTGGTTAGCCAGCTGCCTATCTAGTTAAGTTAGCTAGTTAACTCAGCTGGCTTCCCTCCTGGCTAGGTAGGTAGCAAGCTAGTTAAATCAGTTGGCAATACAGCTTGCTAGCTGGTTAAGTCAGCTAGTTAATTCAGCTGGCCAGCCAACTGGCTAGCTAGTTATGTCAGCTATTTAGTCAGCAGGTTTGCCAGCTGGCTAGCTGGTTAAGTCAGCTAGTTATGTCAGCTGGCCTACCAGCTGACTAGCTAGACAAGTAGCTAGTTAAATCAGCTAGTTAAATAAGCTGGCTAGCTAGTAGCAAGCTAGTTAAGTCAGCTAGTTAAGTCTGCTGGCTGGCCAGCAGGTTGGCTAGCTAGTTCGGTAGGTAGTTATGTCAGCTGGCAAGCAAGCGGGCAATAAAAGTAGGTAGCTAGTTAAGTCAGTTGACTAGCCATCAGAAGTCTAGATATGTCAGATAATTAAGTCAGCTGGCTTTCCAGCTCTCTAACTAGTTAGATAGCTAGTTGACTCTCTAGCCAGTTGGCTACTTCATTAATTCAGCTAGTTAAGTCAGCTGGCTAGGCTCCTGGCTAGCTAGGTAGCTAGGCAAGTAAGTCATTTGGCCAGTCATCTTGCCAGCTAGTTAAGTAACATAGTTTAGTCATCTGGTTAACCAAGTGGGTAGCTATTTAAGTCAGCTCATTAAGTCATTTGTCTAGCCAGTCGACTAGCAAGTTAAAAACCTAGTTACGTCAGATGGGTATCCAGCTGGCTTTCTAGTTATTTCAGTTAGTTAAGTAAGATGGCTAGCTAGGTAGGTTGCTAGGTAAGTCAGCTAGATAGGTCAGCTAGCCAGCTTGTTAGATCAGTTAGTTAAGTCAGCTAGCTACATGATAGCTAGCTAAGTAGCTAGCTTGTTAAACCAGCCAGTTAAATCAGTTGGCTAGCTAGTTAGCTATCCAGTTGTCAGCTAGTTAAGTCAGCTGGCTGGGTAGTTGTCAGTTAGTTAAATCAGATGACTAGCAAGCTGCCTAGCAGTATAGCTAGCTTGCTGTGTCAGTTCGCTAGCCAGCTGGCTAGGTAGTTAAGTCACCTAGTAAGTCATCTCACTGGTCAGCATGTTAGCTAGGTAGTTAGGTAGTTATGTCAGCTGGTAAGCCAGTTGGCTATGTAGGTATGTAGCTAGTTAAGTCAGCTGGCTAGCCATCAGGCGTCAATTTATGTCAGCTATTTAAGTCAGCTGGTTGTCCAGCTGTCTAACTTAAGTCTACTGTCTAGCCAACTGTCTACTTTGTTAATTCAGCTTGTTATGTTAGCTGACTAGCCTGCTAGCTAGCAATGTATCTAGGCAATTAAGTCAGCTGACTTTGCAGCTAGCTAGCTAGTTAATTCACCAAATTAAGTCAGCTGGCTATCCAGCTTGCTAGCTAGGTAGCTAGCTAGTTATGTCAGCTGTGCTGCCAGCTGGCTAGCTAGTTAAGTCACCTAGTTTAATCAGCTGACTAGCCAGCTGGCTAGCTAGGTAGCTTGCTAGTGAAGTCAACTGGCTAGACAACTGACTATCTAGATAAGTCACCTAGTTAATTCAGCTGGATAGCCAGCTGGATAGCTAAGCCTCAAGCTTGTTAATTCAACTGTCTAGAAAGCAGGTCAGCTAGGTAAGATATCTAGTTAAGTCACCTGGCTGCGAGCTGGCTAGCTATGTAGTGACATAGTTAAGTCAGTTGACTAGCAAACTGGCTAGCTAATTAAGTCAGCTATTTAAGTCATCTGGCTATCGAGATGGCTAGAGAGGTAGACAGCTAGGTAAGTCAGCTGACCAGCTAGCTGGATAAATAGATGAGTCAGCTCGTTTAGTCACCTGGCTATCCAGCTGCCTAGCTCGTTAATCAACTAGTTAAGTCACCTGGTTAACCAACTGGCTAGCTAGTTAAGTCACCTCGTTAAGTCAGTTGGCTAGCAAGCTCGCTAGTTACTTATAAACTAGTCAAGTCAGTTGGCTAGGCAGCTGGCTAGCTAGTTATTTCAGCTAGTTAAGTCAGCTGTGCAGCTATGTAGCTAGCTAGTTAAGTCATCTGGTTATGTTAGCTAGCTAGCTAGTTAAGTCAGCTAATTAAGTCAGCCAACTAGCTTGTTAAGTCAGCTAGCTAGCTACATAGCTAGGTATATAGAAAGCTAATAATTTCAGCTAGTAAAGTCAACTAGGAATTTAGGTAGCTAGCTAGTTATGTCAGCCAGTTAAGTCAGATGGCTACATAGTTAAGTCAGCTAGTTAAATCAGCTGGCTAGCCAACTGCCTAGCTGGGTAGCTAGCTAGTTAAGTCAGCTGGCTAGCCAGCTGGCTAGCTACTTAAGTCACCAATATATGTCAGCTCGCTTGCCAGCTGTTTAGCTAGGTAGCTATGTAGTTAAGTCAGCTGGGAAGGCAGTGGCATACATAGGTAGCTTACTAGTTAAATCAGCTGGCTAGCCACCTGGCTAGC
Organism: Carlito syrichta; assembly: GCF_000164805.1. Taxonomy (NCBI): domain Eukaryota; kingdom Metazoa; phylum Chordata; class Mammalia; order Primates; family Tarsiidae; genus Carlito; species Carlito syrichta. The sequence goes on along the minus strand of NW_007237789.1, from coordinate 6,690 downwards.
TAGTTATTTCAGCTAGTTAAATCAGCTGGCTAACGAGATGAGTCACCTTGTTGAGTCAGCTGACTAGCTAGCTGGCTATTTGGTTAAGTCAGCTAGTTAATTCAAGTGGCTACCCATCTGGATAGCAAGGTCGCTAGCTAGTTAATTCAGCTGGGTAGCCTGCTGTGTAGCTGGTTACATCAGTTGGTTAATTCAGCTGGCTATTCCCCTGGCTAGGCAGGTAGCTAGCTAATTAAGTCAGGTGGCTAGCTAGGTGGCTAGCTAGTTAAGCAGGCTGGCTAGATGGTTGGCTATCTTGTTAAGTCAGTTAGTTAAGTCAGCTGGTTCACCAGCTGGCTAGCTATTTGGCAGGCAAGTTAAGATGGCTGTTTAGCAGGCTGGTCATGTAGGTGGCCAGCTAGTTAAGTAGGCTGTCTAGCCGGTTGAACTGCAGGGTGGCTGGTTAGTTAAGCCGGCTGACTATCCTCCTGTCCAGTCAGCCAGCTGGCTATTTAAGCTGGCTGGCTAGCCAGCTGGCCAGTCCACTAGCTAGCTAGCCACTGGCCTAGCCACCTAGCTAGCCAGGTTGCTAGCTATTTAAGACAGCTGGCTAGCCTTCTACTCAACCAGGTAGCTAGCTATTTAAATCAGCTGGCTAGCCAAATGGCCAGCCAACTAGCTAGTCAGCTAGTAAAGTAAGCTAGCTAGCCAGCTAGCTTAAGTCAGCTAGCAAGACAGCTAACTATTCAGCTAGCTAGTTAAGTCAGCTAGCTAGTCAGTTTGATAGTCAGCTAGCTAGTTAAGTCAGCAAGATAATCAAGTCAGCTAGCCAGCTAACTAGCCTGTTAGCTAGCTAGTTATGTCACCTAGCTAGACAGCTACATAGCTTGTTTGCTAGCTAGTTATGTCAGCTACATAGCCAGTTAGGTAGTCAGCTAACTAGTTAAGTCAGCTAGCAAATCAGCTAGTTACTTAGCTATGTAGTTGGCTAACAACTCAGCTAGCTGGTCAGCTAACTTGTGGGCTCACTTGCTTTCCACCAGGCCAGCTAAATAGTTGACTCACTCGCCTGTCAACCGGTCAGCAAACTGGTCAGCTCGCTCACCAGCCAACAGTTCCACTAACTTGTCAGCTTCCTCACAGTCCAACAGGACAGCTGACTAGTTGGCTTGCTCGCCAGCCAAGTAGTTAATTCAGCTCACCAATTGGCTCACACATCAGCCAACTAGTTAAGGCAGCTCAACAGTTGGCTCACATGCTGGCCAACTAGTTAAGTTATTTCACCAGATGGCTCACTCACTGGCTAACTTGTTAATTCTTATGACCAGTCGGTGCCCTCACAAAACGATGAAAGTCAGCTGACCCGTCTGCTCAGTCACCAGCCGACTAGTTAAATCAGTTGACCAGTCAGTTGACTCGCCAGTTGTCTAGTTAATTCAGCTCACCTGTCAGCTCACTCACTGGCCGACTAGTCAAGCCAGCTAACTGGTTGGCCAACTAGCCGGCCAAATAGTTAAGACAGTTAACCAATTGGACGACTAGTTGACCAATTATCAGTCGACAAGTTAGCTCAGTTAACTAGACGACCGACTAGTTAGGTCAGCTAAATGTTTGCCCAAATAGTTGGCATTATAGTTATGTCAGTAAACCAGCAGGCAACTAGTTAACATTGCTAACTAGAGGGAGAACTCATCCGTCAACTAGATAACGTATCTAACTAGTCAGCCATCGTGTTAAACCAGCTAAGCAGTCAGGTGACTCTTCAGTCTACAAGTCAAGTTGCCTAACTAACTCGTTAACCAACTAGTAAATTCAGCTAGTTAACTCGTTTACCAACTAGTTAAAACAGTTATCTAACTCATTTACCAACTTGTTAAGTCAGCTAGCTATCTCATTAGCCACCAAGTTAAGTCAGCTATCTCAGTCAGCTAACTAGCTAGGAAGCTAAGTCAGCTAGCTCACTAGTTAGATAACTATTTAAGTCAGCTATTAAAGTCTGCTACCTAACTAGTTAGCTAATTAATCAATCAGCTAGTTATTCAGCTAGTTAAACAGTTAGCTAACTATTTAATTCAGGTAGTTAAGTCACTTCGCTTACTAGTTAATTCAGCCAGTTGTCAGCTAGATTAATAGTTGTCTGCTAACTATTTCAGGTCGTTAATTCAGCTTTCTAATTTAGTCAGCTGGTTAGCTAACAGGTTAAGTCAGCAGGTGGAGTCAGGTAGTTAGCTAGGAAACTAACGGGTTAAGTCAGCTAACCAGCTCTTTAGCAAACGGGTTGAGTCAGCTGGTTGAGTCAGCTAGCTAGCTCTTTAGCTAACAAGTTAAGTCAGAGGATTAAGTCAGCTAGCTAGCACATTAGATAATGAGTAAGCATACTAGTTAGCTAGCTGGTTAACTAACTTTTTAAGTCAGTTGGTTAGCTATGTACCTAACTGGTTAGCTAACTATTTAAGTCAGATAGCTAGCTACATAGCTAGCTAGTTATCTTACCTTTTAAGTCAGCTGGCCAGCTAGGTAGGTAGCTAGTAAACTCAGCTAGTTAAGTCAGCTGGCTAGACAGCTGGCTAGCTGGATAATTCAGCTAGTTAAGAGAGCTGGCTAACCAACTGTCAAGGTAGGTGGATAGGAAGTTAAGACAGCTAGATAGCTACTCTGGCTAGCTAGTGATGTCAGTGAGTTAAGTCAGCTGGCTAGCCAACTGGCTAGCTGGTTAAGTCAGCTAATTTAATCAGCTGTCTAGCCAGCTGGCTAGGTAGGTAGTTAGCTAGATAAATCAGCTTGCTAGCCAGCAGGCTAGCTGTTCAAGTCATCTATTTAAGTCAGCTGGCCAGCCTGCTGGCTAGGTGGGTAGCTAGCTAGTTAAGTGAGTTGGCTAGCCAGCTTGCTAGCTTAAGTCAGCTTGGTAAGTCATTTGGCTAGCCAGCTGGCTAGATAAGTAGCTAGTTAAGTTAGCTGACTAGCCAGCTGACTAGCTGGTTATGTCACCTAGTTAAGGCAGCTGGCAACCAGCTGTCTAGCTAGTTACATTAGTTCATTAAGTCAGTTGGCTATTCAGCTGGTTAGGTAGTTAAAAAGCTAGTTAAGACAGAAGGCTAGCCATCTGGCTAGCTAATAATTTTAGCTAGTTAAGTCAGATGGCTTTCTAGGAAGATAGCTATATAAGTCAGCTAGTTATGTCAGCTATGTAGCTAGTTAAGTCAGCTAGTTAAGTAAGCTGGCTAGCTAGATAGCTAGCTAGGTAGCTAACTAGTTAAGCCTGCTAGTTAATCCAAATGGTTAGCTAGGTAGTTAGTGGGTAAAATCAGCTATTTAAGTGAGCTTGCTAACTAGTTAACTCGGCGAGGTAAGTCAGCTTGCTAACCAGCTGCCTAGCTGGCTAGCTATATAGCAAGCTAATTAATTCAACTGACTAGCAAGCAGGTCAACTGTTTATGTTAGCTAGTTAAGTCAGCTGGAAAGCCAGCTGACTAGCTAGGTAGTGAGCTTGTTAAGTCAGTTGGCTAGTCAACTGACTAGCTAATTAAGTCAGCTAGTTATGTCAGCTGGCTAGCCAGCTATCTAGATAGGTAGAGAGCTAGTTAAGTCAGCTGGCTTGTCAGCTGGCTAAGTAGTTAAGTCAGCTATTTGAGTCAGCTGGATACCCTGCTCACCAGGTGGTTAAGTCATCTAGTTTAGTCAGCGGACTAGCCAGCTGGCTAGCTAGGTAGCAAACTAGTTAAATCAGCTGGCTAGCCAGCTGGCTAGCTGGTTAAGTCTGCTAGTTAATTCAGCTGTCCAGCCAACTGGCAAGCTAGTTAAATCAGCTAGTTAAGTCATCTGCCTAGCTAGTTAAGTCAGTTTGTTAAGTCAACTGGCCAACCAGCTGCCTAGCAGAGTAGCTAGTTAGTTAGGTCAGCTGGCTAGCCAGCTGACTATCAAGTTAAATCACCTAGTTAATTCAACTTGCTCACCAGCAGGTTA
>NW_007237789.1:0-2037 GCF_000164805.1 Carlito syrichta | reverse complement strand
AGTTAAGTCAGTTTGCTAGCTAGTTAAGTCAGTTAGTTAAGTCACCTGGCTAGTTAGCTGCCTAGCAGTATAGCCAACAAGTTAAGTCAGTTGGCTAGCGAGCTGGCTAGCTAATTAAGTCATCTAGTTAAGTCAAATTGCAGGCCAGCAGGTTAGCTAGCTAGTTAGGTAGTTAAATCAGCTGGAAAGCCAGTGGGCTATGCAGGAAGGCAGCTAGTAAAGTCAGTTGCCTTGCCATTTGGCATCTAGCTATGTCAGCCAGTTAAGTCAGCTGGCTATCCAGCTGTCTAGCTAGGTAGCTATCTAGTTAAGTGCTGGCTAGCAAACTGACTACTTCGTTACATCATCTAGTTAAGTCAGCTGGCCAGCCTACTGGCTAGCAAGGTAGCCAGGCAATTAAGTCATCTGTCTAGTCAGCTTGCTAACTAGGTAGCTAGGTAGTTTTGTCAACTGTCTAGCCAGCTGGCTAGCTAATTAAGTCACCTAGTTAAGTCAGCTGCCTAGGCAGCTGGCTCACTAATTAGGTCAGCTAGTTAAGTCAGCTGGCTGGCCAGCTGACAAGCTGGTTAAGCCAGTTAGTTAATTAAAGTGACTAGAAAACTGGCTAGCTAGGTGCCTTGCTAGTTACGTCAGTTGGATGGCCAGCTGGGTAGCTGGATAAGTCAGCTAGTTAAGTCAGCTGTCTAGCCACCTGGTAAGTTGGTAGGTAGCTAATTAAGTCAGCTGGTTTGTCGGCTGGTGAGCTAGTTAGTCAGCGAGTTAAGTTAGCTGGATAGCTATCTGGCTAACTAGGTGGCTAGCTAGTTAAGTCAGCTGTCATCTCGCCGGATGACTGTCTAGTTAAGTCAGTTAGTAATGTGAGCTGGTTATCCAATTGGTTATCTATGTGGTTGGAAAATTAATTCAGCTGGTTAGCAGGCTGGTCATGTAGGTGGCCAGCTAGTTAAGCACTTTGGCTATCAGGTTGACCAGTAGGGTGGCTGGCAAGTTAAGCCAGCTGGCTATCCGGCTGTCCAGCCAGCCAGCTGTCTATTTAAGCCAGTTTACTAGTCAGCTGGCCAGCCCGCTAGCTAGCTAGCCATTGGCCTAGCCAGCTAGCCAGCCAGGTATCTATCTAGTTAAACCAGCAGGCTACCCATGTATCCAACCAGGTAGCCAGCTAGCTATGTCAGGTGACTAGCCAGCTAGCCAGCCAACTACCTAGTCAGCTCATTAAGTCAGGTAGATAGCCAACTAAATAGTTAATTCAACTAGCATGTCAGCTAACTGTTCAGCTAGCTAGTTGAGTCACCTAGCTAGTCAGCTTGCTATTCAGCTAACGAATTAAGTCAGCTAGCTCATCAGCTAGCTAGTCAGTTAGATAGTTAAATCAGCTAGCCAGCTAACTAGACATTTAGCTAGCTAGTTAAGACAGATAGCTAGATAGCTAGCTAAAAGATAGCTGGCTAGGTAGCTAGCTACTTAAATCAGCTAGTTAAGTCAGCTGGCTAGCTTGATAGCTAGCTAGTTAAGTCAGCTAGTTAAGTCTGCTGGCTAGCTGGTTAAGTCAATTATTTAAGTCAGGTGTGTAGCCAGCTACCAAGCTGTATAGCTAGCATAAGTCAGCAGGCTAGCCAGCTGGCTCGCAAGTTGTCATCTAGTTAAGCCAGCTCACTTGTCAGGAGGTTAGCTAGGCATTTAAGTAGTTAAGACAGCTGGCAAGCCAGCAGGCTATGTAGGTAGATAGCTAGTTAATCAGCTGGCTAGCCATCTGGCGTCTAGCTATGTCAACTAGTTAAGTCAGCTGGCTATCCAGCTGTCTAGCTAGGTAGCTAGCTATTTAAGTCTGCTGCCTAGCCAGCTCGCTACTTCGTTATGTCAGCTAGTTAAATCAACTGGCTAGCCTTTGGCTAGTTATGTAGCTAGGCAATTAAGTCATCTGGCTAACCAGCCGGTTAGCTAGGTAGCTAGCTAGTTATGTCAGCTGTCCAGCCAGCTGGCTAGCTAGTTAAGTCACCCAGTTAAGTCAACTGGCTAGCTAGCTGGATAGCAAGGTAG
>NW_007237788.1:0-1054 GCF_000164805.1 Carlito syrichta | reverse complement strand
CTATCTGACTAGCTAGCTGACTAGCTAGCTGACTTAATTAGCTAGCTGAATAGCAAGCTGACTAGCTAGGTGACTCAACTAGCTAGCTGAACACTTAGCTGACATGCTAGTTGAATTAACTATTTAGCTGGCTATCTACCTGACTTAACAAGCTGACTAGCTAGTTGGCCGGCTAGTAGGCTAGTCACCTGACATTGCTAGCTGGCTACCTGGTTGGATAGATGGGTAGCCTGCTGGCTTAGCTAGATAGATACCTGGCTGGCTAGCTGGCTAGGCCAATGGCTAGCTAGTTAGCAGACTGGCCAGCTGGCTAGCAAGCTGGTTTAAATAGACAGCCGGCTGACTGGACAGCCAGATAGCCAGCTGGCTTAACTTGCCAGCCACCCTGCTGGTCAACCTGATAGCCAAAGGGCTTAACTAGCTGGCCACCTACATGACCAGCCTGCTAGCCAGCTAAATTAATTTTCCAGCCACATAGATAACCAATTGGATAACCAGCTCACCTTACTAACTGACTTAACTAAACAGTCATCCGGCTAGACAGCTGGCTTAACTAGCTAGCCACCTAGTTAGCCAGATGGATATCCAGCTAACTTAACTCGTTGATTAACTAGCTCACCAGCCGACAAACCAGCTGACTTAATTAGCAACCTACCAACTTACCAGGTGGCTAGACAGCTGACTTAACTAACTGACTTATCCAGCTACCCAGCTGGCCATCCAACTGACGTAACTAGCAAGGCACCTAGCTAACCAGTTTTCTAGTCGCTTTAATTAACTAACTGACTTAACCAGCTTGTCAGCTGGCCAGCCAGCTGACTTAACTAGCTGACCTAATTAGTGAGCCAGCTGGATAGTCAGCTGACTTAAATAGGTGACTTAATTAGCTAGCCAGCTGGCTAGACAGCTGACAAAACTACCTAGCTACCTAACTAGCAAGCTGACTAGCCAGATGACTTAATTGCCTGGCTACCTTGCTTAGCCAGTAGGCTATCCAGCTGACTTAACTAGTTGATGTAACGAAGTAGTCAGTTTGCTAGCCAGCACTTAACTA
>NW_007237787.1:4304-5568 GCF_000164805.1 Carlito syrichta | reverse complement strand
TCATGCCTCGAATCCCTGATTTTTCTTAGTCGTGAGGAAGATGCCCTGTAGATTTTCAGGACTTAGGACTCGTAAAACACAGATTCCTTATTTTTAGCAACAACCATGCAGTTACCTGTATATGAGTACTCCTGTTCATAGATACAGGCGTCGAAAGCTTGATTCTTGTTTAGATCTTAGGAAGACGCCGTATACTTTTTTGGAGATTGAGAAAATATGTCAACCATATTCCTTATTCTTTCATAGGAAAAGTCAGTGCATTTGCCTGTATATGAGGATTTCATTTCCCTAGTTTATGCTTCAAAAACCCAAATTCGTGTTTAGCCCTTAGCAAGAAACCCTGAAGTTTCAATGGGATGGAGGACACGTGTAAACCAGATTCCTTATTCTCCTTTAGCAATAGACTGTGCAGTTTCCTGTATCTGAGGACCCCCATTATCCAGATTCCTAATCCTAAAACCTGAATGGTTGTTATCTCTTAGCAAGACGGTCTGTAGGTTTTTCAAATGGAGGCCTCGTGTAACCAAGATTCCTTATTCTTCTGCAGCAACAGGTCGTGTAGTGCTCTGTATATGAGGACTCCCATTACTGAAATTCCTGCTTCATTCTCAGTAAGACGCCAAGGTATTTCCTTGTGACCTAGAATTTCAGTTCCATGGATATCAAGAGAAAGACTCCCATAAATTTCTTGAAGTATTGGAACCCAAGATTCCTGGTCCCTTTTCAAAAGACACACTAAAAATGTGGCGACATAGAAGCCCATATTGCTGATTACACCTTATCAAGAGACTTTGTAGAGTTAGGCGATAGAGAACTCCAAGAACCGGATTCCCTATCCTTTCTCAGCAAGATGCCCGGTATTTCCCTGTCCATGTGGATTTCAAAACTCTGTGTACAAAAATGCAGATGCCCAGATTTTTCCTAGGGACGTGGAATCCATGGATCCTGGTTACAATTTAATAATTCATACTAAATATTTGGCAACTGCAAAGCCCACGGCCCCTCTACAAATAAAGTACAAACGGAAATTTAAGGATTAGCAAGTTCATCTTAAGACCAAAGTTACATCCCAATACAGCAGTATGAAACTTTTTTTTCTGGGAATCTGGCCGTAATTGTCCTGAGGAACTTAAGGGATTTGTACTACCAGAAACCCGATTACAACTCTCAACAACACCAGATGTTGCTGGAGTCCTGGAATAACTGATTCATAATACCCACTAGCCCAATATCTCTGAAACATGAGCCGATCTCGAAACCTTAA
>NW_007237787.1:1843-4284 GCF_000164805.1 Carlito syrichta | reverse complement strand
AAATATGTCAACCATATTCTTATTCTTTCATAGGAAAAGTCAGTGCATTTGCCTGTATATGAGGATTTCATTTCCCTAGTTTATGCTTCAAAAACCCAAATTCGTGTTTAGCCCTTAGCAAGAAACCCTGAAGTTTCAATGGGATGGAGGACACGTGTAAACCAGATTCCTTATTCTCCTTTAGCAATAGACTGTGCAGTTTCCTGTATCTGAGGACCCCCATTATCCAGATTCCTAATCCTAAATCCTGAATGGTTGCTATCTCTTAGCAAGACGGTCTGTAGGTTTTTTGAATGGAGGCCTCGTGTAACCAAGATTCCTTATTCTTCTGCAGCAACAGGTCGTGTAGTGCTCTGTATATGAGGACTCCCATTACTGAAATTCGTGCTTCATTCTCAGTAAGAAGCCAATGTATTTCCTTGTGACCTAGAATTCCAGTTCCATGGATATCAAGAGAAAGACTCCCATAAATTTCTTGAGGTTTGGAACCCAAGATTCCTGGTCCCTTTTCAAAAGACACACTAAAAATGTGGCGACATAGAAGCCCACGACTTTGTAGATTTAGGCGATAGAGAACTCCAAGAACCGGATTCCCTATCCTTTCTCAGCAAGATGCCTGGTATTTCCCTGTCCATGTGGATTTCAAAACTCTGTGTACAAAAATGCAGATGCCCAGATGTTTCCTAGGGACGTGGAATCCATGGATCCTGGTTACAGTTTAATAATTCATACTAAATATTTGGCAACTGCAAAGCCCACGGCCCCTCTACAAATAAAGTACAAACGGAATTTTAAGGATTAGCAAGTTCATCTTAAGACCAAAGTTACATCCCAATACAGCAGTATGATACTTTTTTTCCGGGATTTGTACTACCAGAAACCCGATTACAACTCTCAACAACACCAGATGTTGCTGGAGTCCTGGAATAACTGATTCATAATACCCACAAGCCAAATATCTCTGAAACATGAGATGAGATTGAAGCCTTGATTCTTGTTTATACTGCAGCAAGACACCCTGAGAATGTTTCAGATTGTGGAATAGTGTATGACAGATTCCTTATTCTTCTTTACTGAGGATTCATGTAATGTCTTTTATATGAGGCCTCCCTTTCCCAAGAATCCTGTTGGAAATCCTGATTATCGTTTTGCCATTAGCAAGATGTCATGTAGATATTTAACGGGCAAAACGTGTAAAAGAGGTTTCTTAGTTCTCTTTAGCTAGAGATCATGTAGTTTCTCATATGAGGACTGCTATTACCTATGATCCAGCTTCAAATCCCTGATTCTTGTTTAGCCAAAAGCACATGGTCTGTTGATTTTAATGAGTGAGGATTGCTATAACCCCGATTATTTTTCTTCCTTGGCAAGGGACTGTGTATTTTCCTGTATATTAGGACTCTCATTAGATACATCCTGCTTCGAAACTCTGATACTTTTTACAACTTTCCAAGATGCTCTGTAGATTTCTGGGATTGAGGACTCAAGTAACCCAGATTCCTTAATCTTTCTTAGCAATAGGTCATGTAGTTGCCTGTAAATAAGGACTCCATTTTCCAGATTCATGCTCAAAAACACCATGATTCGTGTTTAACCCATAGCAAGATGACCTTAATTTTTTTGTGATTGATGAGCCGAGTAAGGCAGATTCCTTATTCTTACTTAGCAATAGGCAGTGAAGTTTCCTGTATGTGAGGACTCCAATTATCCAGATTCCTACTTGAAAAATCTGATTCGTGGTTACCGCTTAGGAAGACGGGCTGTAGTTTTGGGACGGAGGACTCATATAAGGAAGATTCCTTATACTTTCTTACCAATATGACGTGTAGCTTCCTGTACATGATGATCTCCATTAACCAGCTTCCAGCTTCACTCTGCAGGATGCCGAGACAGTTCCTGGTGACCGAGAATTCCAGTTTTGTGAATATCATGAGAAAGATGTGCATAATGTTCTTTGGGACCTGCAATCCAAAATTCCCGGTTCCCTTTCACATGACCTCCCCAATATGTGGAATATTCCAAACCCAAAACCCTAATTCCTACCTGTTCACCCACAAGAATTTTCTGTACATTGAGGTAGCCTGAATCAAGGAATTTTGTACCAATATATCTTGTGATTCTGGGGAATATGATTGTCGTCGTAGATGGACCAAGGAAACAAAAGGATTTCTAGGGTCAAATCCTTGATTACAACTAACAAGAGAACCAGAACGATCCTGAGGATCTCTAATGACAGATTTAGCGTATCCACGGAGCAAGTAACTCTGAAAATGTAGAAATATTTTTAGCCCAGATTGCTGATTAAACCTTATCAAGAGGCCCTGTAGATTCCGGAAAATGAGATCTCCTTGAACGGGATTTCCTTTTAATTATCAGTAAGATGCCCTGATTTTTCCTATCGATTTGGATTCCAAATTCAGTATATCTAAAGACAGATGCCC
>NW_007237787.1:0-829 GCF_000164805.1 Carlito syrichta | reverse complement strand
CCCCCATTATCCAGATTCCTAATCCCAAAACCTGAATGGTGGTTATCTCTTAGCAAAATGGTCTGTAGGTTTTTCGGATGGAGACCTCGTGTAACCAAGATTCCTTATTCTTCCGTAGCAACAGGTCGTTTAGTGCTCTGTATTTGAGGACTCCCATTACTGAAATTCCTGCTTCTTTTTCAGCAAGACGCCAAGATATTTCCTGGTGAACTAGAATTCCAGTTCCATGGATATTAAGAGAAAGACCCCCATAAAGTTCTTGAGGTATTAGAACCCAAGATTGCAGGACCCTTTTTGAAAGACACCCTAAAAATATGGCGACATAGAAGCCCATATTGTTGATTAAACCTTATCAAGAGACTTTGTAGATTTAAACGACAGAGAACTCCAAGAACCGGATTCCCTATACATTTTCAGAAAGATGCCCTGAATTTCCCTGTCCATGTGGATTCCAAAACTCTGTGTACAAAAATGCAGATGACCAGATGTTACCTAGCGACGTGGAATCCATGTATCCTGGTTACAGTTTAATAATTCATACTAATTATTTGGCAACTATAAAGCCAACGGCCCCTCCACAAATAAAGTACAAACGGAAATTTAAGTATTACCAAATTCATCTTGAGACCAAAGTTACTTCCAAATATGGCAATATGATACTTTTTCGCGGGAACCTGGCCTCAATTGTCCCAAGGAACTTAAGGGATTTGTACTCCCAGATACCCGATTACAACTCTCAACAACACCAGGTGTTGCTGGAGTCCTGAAATGACTGATTCATAATACCCACAAGCCAAATATCTCTGAAACATGAGACGAGCTAGAAGCC
>NW_007237786.1:0-698 GCF_000164805.1 Carlito syrichta | reverse complement strand
TTCTCAATCTCCTAAATCTACAAAGTCTCTGATAAGGTTTAAACAGCAATCTGGGATTATATGTCGCCACATTTTTAGGGTGTCTTTTGAAATGGACCAGGAATCTTGGGTTCCAATTCCTCAAGAACTTTATGCGATTTTTCTCTTGATATCCAAGCAACTGGAATTCTAGGTCACCAGGAAATATCCTGGCGTCTTGTTGAGAATGAAGCAGGAATTTCAATAATGAAAGACCTCATACACAGAACACTACATGACCTGTTGCTACGGAAGAATAAAAAATCTTGGTTACACAGGGCCTCCATCCCAAAATCCTAGAGACCGTCTTTCCAAGAGATAACCACCATTCAGTTGGGAGTAGGAATCAGGATAATGGGAGTCTACATATACAGGAAACTGCACTGTCTATTGCTAAGGAGAATAAGGAATCTGGTTTACACGTTTCTTCCATCCCAATATAACTTCAGTGTTTCTTGCTAAGGGCTAAACACGAATTTGGGTTTTTGAAGTATAAACTAATGAAATGAAATCCTCATATACAGGTATATGCACTGACTTTTCCTAAGAAAGAATAAGGAATGTGGGTGACATGATTTCTCAAGCTCCAAAAATGTATACAGCGTCGTCCTAAGATCTAAACAAGAATCAAGCTTTAGACGCATGTATCTGTGAACAGGAGTACTCATATACAGGTAACG
>NW_007237785.1:0-716 GCF_000164805.1 Carlito syrichta | reverse complement strand
CCTTTCCCCAGAACCCTGTTTGGAAACCCCGATCTTGTTTGCCATTAGCAAGATGTCATGTAGATATGGTGTCAGAGGAACCGTGTAAAAGTGGTTTCTTAGCTCTCATTAGGTAGAGATCATATAGATTCTCATATGGGGATTGCTGTTACCTTTGTTACAGCTTCTAAACACTGATTCTTGTTTAGCCCACAGCAGATGGTGTGTTGATTTTAAGGACTGAGGACTGCTATAACCCCATTTGTTTTTCACCCTTGGCAATGGGCTGTGTATATTCCTGTATATTAGTACTCTCATTAGATACATCCTGCTTCGGAACTCTGATTATTTTTAGAACTTCTGCTCTGTAGATTTTTTCGGATTGAGGGCTTGTGTAACCCAGATTCCTTATTCTTTCTTAGCAAAAGGATATGTAGTTGCCTGTAAATAAGCACTCCATTTTCCAGATTCATGCTCTTAAACACCATGATTCGTGCTTAGCCCATAGTAAGATGACCTTAAGCTTTAATGGGATTGAGGACCTGAGTAACGCGGATTCCTTATACTTACTTAGCAAAAGGCAGTGATGTTTCCTGTATGTGAGGACACCCATTACCCAGATTCCTACTTCAAAAATCTGATTCGTGGTTACCACATAGGAAGACGGCCTGTAGGTTTTTGGGATGGAGGCCTCATAGAACCAAGATTTTTTATTGTTCCGTAGCAACAGGTCGTGT
>NW_007237784.1:0-1077 GCF_000164805.1 Carlito syrichta | reverse complement strand
TTAGGTCTAAAAATATAGAAAATAAAAATTTGCTATAAAATAAACTAATGGTGTAAGAGAATTAAATGTAGCTATTATACAATAGAAGATTTTGACATTAGATAGAATTGGTTAAGTTTGATATAATTAGTAATAATGATTTTTTGCTATTGCTTAATTATAAAAATAAGTTAGGAATATTTAGAATAAATAAGGTAAGTTTTGTGTGAATCCACGTTATTGTTTAATAGTTGCTTTTCCTTTTTTCCTTTTTATTTTCCTTATAGAATATTATATATTTTCATGAAATAGGATGTTAAGTTTATAAGGTTAATAGTCTAGCAGGTGGTGGTAGTGATAAACACAAAAACCGGTTTTAGGTTTATGGGCAAGTTGTATTAATCATTAACTTTATAATAAATCTTGTAAGATATGAGAACATACAGTATTTGTGATAAAATAATGAAATCATCTTGTGATTGTATAACCACAAAAAATGATTAATTTATAATTTACCATAAATAAACACAACCTGGTATATTTGATTGCCAGAGTGCCTGAAAAGAAACTCTGGTCATGACTCTTCCTTCCCTCGCCTCATCATGCCTCCTTTTTGGGTCCCTGTGAAGCCCCCGGAGCTAGCCTCCAGCAAGTCAGTGAGTCAATTCAGCTAGATAGCTAGTTAAGTAATCTGGTTAAGTCAGCTTGGTAACTAGATAGCTAACAATGTAACTAGCATGTTAAGAAAGTTAGTGAAGTCAGTTGGTTAGCTAGGCTGGTAACTAGTTAACTGAGCTAGTCAAGTCAGCTGTCTAAATATTTAAGTCAGCTAGTTTAGTCAGTTGGCTAGCCAGCTGCCTAGCTGGGTACCCAACTAGTTAAGTTAACTGGCTATACAGCTGGCTACCTAGTTGTCACCTAGTTAGGTGAGCTGGCTAGCCAGCTGGTTAGCTAGGTTGTAACATAGTTAAGTCAGCTGTCAAGCCAGTGGGCTATGTAGGTAGTGAGCTAGTTAAGTCACGAGGTTAGCCAGCAGGCTAGCTAATTAAGTCAGCTAGTTAAGTCAGCTTGCTTGCCAGATGCCTAGCTAGGTAGTGA
>NW_007237783.1:2050-2817 GCF_000164805.1 Carlito syrichta | reverse complement strand
AACTGAATAGCCAGCTGGTTAATCAGCTCACTTACCTAGCTGACTTAACTAGCTAGCCAACTGACTAGTCAGCTGGCTTAACAATCTAGATACCTAGGTAGCCAGTTGGCTATCCAGCTGACTTAATTTGCAAAATTAACCACTAAGCCAGTTATGTAGACAGCTAACTGAACAAACTAGCTACCTAGCTAGACAGCTGTCTAGTCAGCTGAATTAACTAGTTGACTCAATCAGGCAGCCAGCTGGCTAGCCAGCTGACTAGCCAGCTGACTCAACTATCAGTCTTTACTACTTAGCCAGCTGGCTAACCAACTGACTTAACAACCTCACTACTTACCTAGTCACCGGGCTAGAGAGCTGACCCAATTACCCAACTTAATTAGCTAACAATCTGGCTAGCCACCTGACTTAAATAGCTCGCTACCTAGCTAGCCATCTTCTTAGCCACCTTAATAAACTAGTGGATTAATTAGCTGGCCTACTTGCTAACCAGCTGAATTAACTAGCTTGCAGTCTAGCAAGCCAGCTAGCTAGCCAGCTGACATAACAAGCTGAATTGACTAGATAGTCAACAGGCTAGCCAGCTGCCTTAACTACCCGCCTTAATTACCTAGCCAGCTGACTACTCAACTGACCTAACTAGCTGGCTTAACTAGCTAACCAGCTTTCTAGCCAGCTGACTTAACTAGCTTGATACTTAACAACCCAGATGGCTAGACTGCTGACTTATCTAGCTTACTTTACTTGATAGCCAGCTGGCTAGCCAG
>NW_007237783.1:0-1292 GCF_000164805.1 Carlito syrichta | reverse complement strand
TGCTAGCTAGCTAGCAAACAAGCTAGTCAGCTGACTTAACTAGATGACTTTATTAGCTAGCCAGCTGGATAGCCATCTGACTTAACTAGCTCACTACCTAGCTAGCCAACTCTCTAGCTAGGTGACAACTAACTGACTTAGCTAGATGGCCAGCTTTCTAGCCAGCTGACTTAACTAGCTTATTACCTAGCTAGCCAGCTGGCTATCTAGCAGAATTAACCACCTGACTTAACTAACTAGCCAGCTGGCTAGCCAACTGACTTAACTAGGTAGCTACCTAGCTAGCCAGATGGCTATCCAGCTGAATTAACTAGCTGACTTAACTTGCTAGTCAGCTGACTAGCAAGTTGACTTAACTAATGGACTTAACTAGCTTGCCACCTAGCTGGCCAGCTGATTTAACTTGCTAGCTACCTACCTAGCCAGTGTGCTAATCAACTGACTTAATTAGTTAACTTAATTAACTAGCCACTTTTTTAGACAGTTGACTTACTAGCTTACTTAAATAGCTACCAAGCTGGCTGGTCTGCTAACTTAACTAGGTGATTTAACCAGCTAGCCCGTTGAATAGCTATCTGTCCTTACTAGCTAGCTACTTAGGTAGCCTGCTGACTATCCAGCAGACCAAACTAGCTGGCTTAACTTGCTGACTGAACTAGCTGGCTTGCTTGCTAGCCAGCAAAATTAACTAACTTGCTACATAGCTAGCCAGCTGACTAGCCGGCTGACTTAACTAGCTCACTTAACTAGATAGTAAGCTGGCTAACCAGCTGACTGAACTGCCTAGCTACCTAGCTAAACAGTTGGCTAGCCAACTTATTTAATTACCTGACTTAACTAGCTAGCCAGTTGCGTTGCCAGCTGACTTAACTAGCTAGCTACTTAGATAACCAGGAGGTTAGCCAGTTGAAATAAGTAGCTGACTTACCTAGCTAGCCTGAAGGCCAGCCCTCTGACTTAACTAGCTAACTACCTAGCTAGCCAGCTGGCTAGCCAGCTGACCTAGCTAGCTAACTTATCTAACTAGCCAGCTCACTTAACTAGCTGACATAACAAGCTAGTTACATAGCTAGCCAGTTCACCTAACTGGCTGAATTAACTAGCTAGCTATCTAGCTAGCTAGCAAGACAGAGGACTTAACCAGCTGACTTAACTAGCTATCTAGCTGACTTACCTAGCTAGCCTGCAGGCTAGCCCTCTGACTTAACTAGCTAACTACCTAGGTAGCCAGTTGGCTAGCCAGCTGACTTAACTAACTAGCCAGCTCACTTAACTAGCTGACATAACAAGCT
>NW_007237782.1:0-829 GCF_000164805.1 Carlito syrichta | reverse complement strand
TACCTAGCTAGCTAGCTAGCTAGCCAGCTGACTTATCTAGCTGACTTAACTAGCTAGCAAGCTGAATTAACTTGCTGACTTAACTTGCTAGCTACCTATCTAGCCAATTGACTTAGCTAGCTGACTTAACTGGCTAGCCAGGTGGCTAGCCATCTGACTTAACCAGCTTTTTAAATAGCTAGCCAGGTGATTAGCCAGGTGATTAGCCAGGTGAATTAACGAGCTGACTTAACTGAATAGCCAGCTGGTTAATCAGCTCACTTACCTAGCTGACTTAACTAGCTAGCCAACTGACTAGTCAGCTGACTTAACAATCTAGATACCTAGGTAGCCAGCTGGCTATACAGCTGACTTAATTTGCAAAATTAACCACTAAGCCAGTTATGTAGACAGCTAACTTAACAAACTAGCTACCTAGCTAGACAGCTGTCTAGTCAGCTGAATTAACTAGTTGACTCAATCAGGCAGCCAGCTGGCTAGCCAGCTGACTAGCCAGCTGACTCAACTATCAGTCTTTACTACTTAGCCAGCTGGCTAACCAACTGACTTAACTACCTCACTACTTACCTAATCACCGGGCTAGAGAGCTGACTCAATTACCCAACTTAATTAGCTAACAATCTGGTTAGCCACCTGACATAAATAGCTTGCTACCTAGCTAGCCATCTTCTTAGCCACCTGAATAAACTAGTGGATTAATTAGCTAGCCTACTTGCTAACCAACTGAATTAACTAGCTTGCAGTCTAGCAAGCCAGCTAGCTAGCCAGCTGACATAACAAGCTGAATTGACTAGATAGTCAACAGGCTAGCCAGCTGCCTTAACTACCC
>NW_007237781.1:0-4554 GCF_000164805.1 Carlito syrichta | reverse complement strand
GTGAGCAAGTCAGAGCACTTTCCTGCCCCATGTTCAAGATGGTTGCAGGGTGCATCTTTCATCTTCTCTGGTGGGACTCTGCCTCTGGGCTCCCTCCACAGTCCTTGCTTCCAGTGTCTGGCCAGGTGCTGAAGTGGTGAGGCAAAGCCTAGAGCCAGCAGTCTCTCCCCACTGCTTCTTTGCAGGAAAACTTTTGTCAGTTAAAAAAATGGTGCTTGGCTTCTGTGACCTGGGAAGTGTTAGCAATCAAGCAGAACAGCTATAGCACCAGCTATTTCACCAGGAGGCCCCTGGCCACTTGCTCACAAACCCCCACTTAGTCAGTTGCTCCCAGCATCTTCTTCCCAGGAAGGTTTTTGCTGGTTTTTAAAAAAATGGTGCTCGGCTTCTTTGTCCTGGGAAGCACTAGGATCCAAGCCAAGAAGCTGCGACATTAGCCCCTGCACCAGGGGAACCCTGGCTGCTTGCTCCTGAGTCAACCACTCACACACCCACTCACTCACCGACACACACACAAAATTTTCCATATACTCACTCACCTCACTCACACTGGGACTCACATAGTCTAACCATCTCTGCTTTCATCTTCCCCCAGTGACCAAAATATTGTGGTATAGGCCATAGATTTTGTCAAAACTAGGTCCAAACTCTCATGTCCATATGAACAGAAACAGCCTCCTCTGTATACTATAAAACCTACAAGTGAAGAAAAAGTTACATTTTGTTTACACTTGCCCCACAACTTGCTCACTCAACAAATAAACACGTATACACACACACACACACACACACACACGCCCTATTCCTCTTCAGTATCTTTGGCAAAAACCATTTTTTTCACTCATGTCAAGTGTTCTGGATGCTGATAGAGAATCTGGACTTAGAGGAAGATATTTTCTACTTAGTCCATGGTACTGCTTTGAACTCTCTGACATTAATCCCCATACTCATCTCTGTTCAGAAGCCTCTTCTGCTGTTATCTGGCAAATGGGATGAGACACACACAAACATAGATTTATTAGAAATTGTAAGTAATAGCCGGGCTCGGTGGCTCAGCCTGTAATCCCGCACCTGTGGGAGGCTGAGGTGAGTGAATTGCTTGAGCCCACGCGTTCGAGACCTGCCTGGGCAGTGAGACCTCATCTCTACAGTAAATCAAAAAAATCAGCCAGGCGTGGTAGTGTATGCCTGTAATTCCAGCTACTCGGAAGGCTGAGGCGGAAGGATCGCCGGAGCCCAGCAGGTCGCGGCTGCGGTGGCCGGGAGCAGCCACTGCACTCCAGTCTGGGCGACAGAGTGAGACTCCAACTCAAAAAAAAAGAAAAAATTGTAAGTAATTTTGTTTTCTTCCCTGAAGTTTTATTCCAGAGTATCTGGGGATTTGGAGTATCAAAACAAAAGATGGCCCATTCCCTTAAGACTAGTTAAGAAAAATGAATTGACTTGCAATTAGAGATGCTATTCTAAAAGTTAGCCTCCACGTCACACAGTAAGGCTCCAAATCACAAGCAGTCCAGACTGAAAAGATGGGGGAAAGTTTTTAAAGAATAGTGTGAAAAGGAGGGAAATGGGAGCAAAAAGAAATAATTAGGTAACAGGTAAAGAACAAAATGAAGAAACAACCTACTGCCTTGATCAAGGCAGTAGATTGTTTCTTCATTTTGTTCTTTTGAAGACTACTCAAATGCCTAATCCAGCTTCCTTTACTTTTCCATACCTAGATTATATTTTTATACATCAGTTTCCACCTTCTTCTTCTAACAGGTATTCCAAATTAAGATGGATTAAGCACTTGTGCTATGGGGAAAGATCTAAAAGGGTGGAAAGCAAATGTTGAAAACACATCCAATATTGGGATATTCAGTTTATTTCCATTCTCTATCACTTTGATAATATTCCCCTAAATAAAAATACAGTATTTTTTCTTTACCCTGTTTCATGGATAAAAGAATAGGTATATAACTGGTCTCCATCATGTATAAAATAGAAAAGAGAAAACGTCAAGACAGCTGCATATTTTAATAAAAAGATTTCATTTTATCCTGCCACTTATGGAAAGCTTTTGATAATCTTATTGACTTTGATTTTTTAATTTACCACAGAGAGAGTACAAATTGGTTACTTACTGGTTGAGAAAAAGCAAAAACACTTTCAGTGTCTCTTATTTTATTTTTATTATAAAGATGTGGGGTACAATTCAAGGTTAGGTACACAAACATTGATTATGCTGGTACCCTTGTTGATGAGGTATGCCCCTCCCTCCCCGACAGCCTCCCTCAACTGCCAAACCACCACCCCGACTGTGTGAGTCCCAGTGTGAGCATCCAGAGCACTACTGCCAATCCCTTTCTTATAGTATTACGATTGTTTAAGGTCTGCTTATAAATTTCTCACAAGCAGACCTCTATTCTTTGTTTCTGTGATGGATCACTGGGTATGATTGACTCTAAATCCATCCAAGTTGCTGGAAAGTTCATGCGTTTGTTTTTCTTTATGGCTGCATACTATTCCATTGTGTTTATGTACCACATTTTTTTTAATCCAGCTCAACTTCAATGGGCAACACGGTTGGTCCCATGTTTTTGCTATTGTGAATAGAGCTGCAACAAACATGCGTGTGCAGGTATCTTTTTTGCAGAATGATTAGAGCTCCAACGGGTATATTCGCAATAGTGGAATTGCTGGGTCATATGGAAGGTCAATTTCTAGTTCTTTCAGAAATCGCCACACTGTCTTCCAATGAGGTTGTACTAGTTTTGCATTCCCACCAGCAGGGTAAAAGGGTTCCTTTTTCTCCATATCCTCGCCAGCGTCTGTTTTATTAATGATGGCCATTCTTACTGGGGTTAGGTGGTATCTCAGTGTGGTTTTGATGTGTATTTTTCTGATGATGAAGGAGGCTGAGCATTTTTTCATGTGTCTGTTGGCTGTCCATATATCTTCTTTTGAGAAGTTTTCAGGTCCTAACCCCAGAGCAAGTGTCATTCTGTGCCAACATATGCAGCAATACATGGACCCGTGAGGTCAAAGTCATTGAGCAGGCTACGACGATGTTGGCTTTACCAGTTTCTACTTTGGCAACTAATAAGCAGCTCCTCGTGGACCATATAGAATCTTAGTGTGGTGGGAAGCATTGGTAGAATTAAGGGGACAGGCAAATGTGAGGATAAAAATATGGGTATGGGTATGTGTGTGTATCTGTGTGTGTGTGTTACATTTATTGCAGTACCTTAAAAAAAATCGCAAAATTGAGAGGTAGACGGGGTTAACAGAGGTGGATGATAGGAAGCTATGAACCTATTTTGTATGCTATTAATCACTGCAGAGAGGTACCAAGTTCTTTGTTTCTAATTTGTTGTGTGCTATATGACTTTATCATTTTGTTTTGTTCTGACAAAAGAATAAAGTATTCTTTACATTTTTTTAATTATAGCAAAGTTAAGTAAAGTGTTCTTGACCCAATTGAACTTCAGTATTTCTAAGACTTCTACATAATACCATCTAAAGATGGGCGGCTAATGTACTGTAAAGATCCACAGTACTGTAGATAAATAAAATTCAAGGTGATTTACAAGCAGTTTCTTTTTAGCTTTATTGTATGTTTAAATTCTTACATTTGAAAATGAAAATATTTGGTATTCTCAAAAACCTCAATATTCTAGTCTGTAAGATGAAACCACACAGAGATCAGCATAACACCTATTTTATTCCCAAACTGTCTTTTTTTAAACTTTACAATTATAGTATATGTTATTGCTCTCAGAATGACTCTCAGTATAGCAGGGCTCCCTTTTGTCCTCTGAGCTCTTGAATTTTCTCTGAAGTTTTACTGTGAAAAACATGAACATATTTAATGTGATAAAATAATACTTCTACATCTTATTAAAATATGAGTGAGTAGAATTATTTATGGAAAAAAACCCCAAAAAACAAAAAAACAAGCAATGATGCTGGCTCTAGAAATTTTCAGGCCAGATTTGGTCTGAACATATTCAAATGGTGGCATTCTGATATGACTTATATAAGGCAATAGTGTCATTTCTGGTGAGCCTTATTAGATCATTTCTATGCTGTGTGTAAAACTTAGTATTCTGTACAAATAGTCCCCATCTCTCAATTCATGAATGTTGCCACTTGATTATTATGTGAGGCATCAAT
The DNA here is from genome assembly GCF_000164805.1 of Carlito syrichta. Classification (NCBI taxonomy): domain Eukaryota; kingdom Metazoa; phylum Chordata; class Mammalia; order Primates; family Tarsiidae; genus Carlito; species Carlito syrichta. The sequence goes on along the minus strand of NW_007237781.1, from coordinate 396 downwards.
ATCTTCCTCTGCATGGAAATTACTCTTCCCCCAGTTGAGGACAAATCCTGTCAAGGGAGCCATTTTTTTTTTTAAATTGGTTAAATCTAAAAGCTTGTCCTTGATGCTAATAATATACAGGTTTTTGGGTGACGTTTGCTTGGTCAAATACTACGGACAGAGTATAACAAAGTATTTTGAGAGTGCATGTTTACAAAATGTCTAAATTGTCTGATTATGAGTTACCAAAAACGGTTACCGTTGGAAAAGGTGTTACCCAATAGGGTAGCCAAAATGACTACGGTTTAATATTAAGTTTACCAAGTCTGGAGTCCAAAGATATATGTGCTGAAAATAGCCACAGACATAATCGACGACGCAGACGGCTTCACACTGCGGCAGCTGGGGCTGGGGCGA
>NW_007237780.1:0-768 GCF_000164805.1 Carlito syrichta | reverse complement strand
CAAAACAGAGAACGAGAAAGTGGCTTTTTCATGCACAACTTTCCAGTTTGCCTGCACCAGTGGTTTATCTTCTGGAGGAAGTGGCAAGATGAGACGAGAGAGAACACCTTCTGTTGCTTCTAAACCTTCAGAGGAAGAGAAAATGGAAGTACCAGCATTACCGAAAATCTCTCTACCAATCTCTAGTTCTTCACTGTCTACCTTCAATCTTAGTTCCCCTGTGATCACAGCTTCCTCTCCATCACCTATGAGCCCATCTCAGTCATTAACAAACAAGGTACAAATGACCCCTCCAAGCAGCACTGGCAGTCCTGTGTTTACATTTTCACCTCCAAGTATAAAATCTACTGAGCCATACGTACTACCTCCATCATCTATGGGATCTACATTTAGTGCTCCAATTGCAAAAACAGCAGAATTTTCTGACTCTAGTCACACTTTAGAACCAATTGTAAGTAGTTCAGCTCAAACTGTCACTGCAATGAATAGTACAGGTTGCAAGAGGATGATAGATGAAGATTGTGAGGGTCCTTTTAGACCTGCAAAAACCCTGAAAGAAGGAAGTGTTCTGGATGTTCTGAAAAACCCTGGTTTTTCATCACCAAAGGCCGACTCTCTTGCTGCACAGCCTGCCACGACAAGCCCAGTAATTTATACAAGACCTGCAACAAGTAGCTTTTCTTCTAGTGGAATCGAGTTTGGGGAAAGATTAAAAGCTGAATCTTACATGGCAATGTGATACTGTCTACTGCAGAACAAAGTTATAGA
>NW_007237779.1:0-716 GCF_000164805.1 Carlito syrichta | reverse complement strand
GACACTGCAGCCTCGACGTGCTGGGCCCCGGCAATCCTTCCACCTAGCCTTCCAAGTAGCTGGAACTACAAGTATGCACTATCACCCCTGGTTAATTTTTTGATATATTGTAGAGATGAGGTCTTGCCAAGTTGCCCAGGTGGGTCTTGAATGCACCAGCTCAGGCAATGCACTCACCTCTGCCTTCCAAAGGCATGGGATTACAGGCTGAGCCACTGAGCCCAGCTGGTATTATTATTCTTAGTTGGAGTCCACCTCTGTTGCGTAGGCCGAAATGCAGGGGCCCGCTCTCGGCCACCAAGGCCTACATTGTCTGGGCTCTGGCAATGCTCCTACCATGGCGTCCTGAGAAGCTCAAAAGACAGGTGTGTGACACCATGCATGGTTCGGGTTTTTGGTTTCTTGTAGAGAGAAGTTATCGCCAAGCTGCCTGGGCTGGTATTGCACCCGGGGGCTTAAGCCATCCTCTCGCCTTGGCCACCCAGATCACCGGGATGACAGGCGAGAGACCCCACACATGTCCCCCACACCCCTCTCGGGGACACACTGCGAGTCCCGCTCCCTTTCAATGACCTGCGTCCCTAGAGATGACGGTCGGTATCACCTTCCGAGCCTCCCCAGTGGGAGCGCCTATCACAGGGAGGTGTCTCCACTGGGGTGTCATCTCCTCTGCCCACCTCGTTCCCCAGGGTGGACCCTCTTGCCCAGGGGCCTCG
>NW_007237778.1:0-708 GCF_000164805.1 Carlito syrichta | reverse complement strand
CTTGTTAGCTAGGTAGCTAGGTAGTTAGCTAACTATTTAATTCAGGTGGCTAGCTAGGTAGCAAGCTTGTTAAGTCAGATGGCTAGCAAGCTGGCTAGCTGGTTAATTCAGCTAGTTAAGAGAGCTGGCAAGTCAACTGGAAAGTTCAGGAGCAAGCTAGTTAAGTCAGGTGGATAGCTACCTGGCTAGCTAGTGATGTCAGTGTGTTAAGTCAGCTGGCTAGCCAACTGGCTAATACAGCTAGCTTAGTCAGCTGTCTAGTGAGCTGGCTAGGTAGGTTCCTAGCTAGATAAGTCAGCCTGCTAGCCAGCAGGCTGGCTGTTCAAGTCAGCTAGTTAAGTCAGCTGACTAGCCTGCTGGCTGGTACGTAGCTAGTTAGTTAAGTGAGCTGGCTAGCAAGCTTGCTAGCTTAAGTCAGTTAGGTAAGTCAGCTTGCTAGCTAGCTAGATAGCTAGGTAACTTGCTAGTTAAGCCAGCTAGTTAAGCATCTGGCTAGCTAGATAGCTAGTTGGTTAAGTCAGCTAGTTAAGTCTGCTTGCTAGTTGGATAAGACAGTGAGTTAAGTCAGCTGGCTAGCCAGCTGGCTAGCTGGGTATCTAGATTGTTAAGTGTGCTGGCTAGCTAGTTAGCTATTTAGTTAAGTAAACTAGTAAAGTCTTCTCACTGACCAGGTGGTTGGATAGGTAGCTAGGTTGTTAAGTCAGCTTG
>NW_007237777.1:0-1046 GCF_000164805.1 Carlito syrichta | reverse complement strand
TCAGCGTGAAGCTGCAGTTGGGGTGGGCCCCATGTGACCCTGCCTCAGTTGAGTAGGAGCTGCACATGGACTGGAAGGATGCAGATGATAGAAACAAGGTCCTGGACCCTGCATCCCACAGCAGGGTCTGCAATGCAGCTTCCCAGAGTTTCCTTGGTGGTGGGCCTGTGTCATACCGTCAACCTAGGATGGGTCCTGGGGCTTGGTTCTGACAATGGAGGAGGTGTAGAAAGTACGGGGACTCTGGGCTGTTCCTTATTACTGCTACCTGGGACATTGCAGAAACCAGGGTCGGAATCTGTGGCTGAGTCTGAGGACACACCCTGGCTAAGTTGACCCCTTGAAAACTCTAGATTCCCTGGAGCTCAATTGCCTGCAGGAAGATGAAACCCTCAAGGACTGTAAGGAAGAGGCAGCCACTTAAAGGCTGCCTAGGTGATACTGTTCTGCTCATCAAAACACTGGGGGGCAGCTGCAGGCAGGTGAGAGTGATTCAGTTCCTGGAGGGTTATCTAGGCTTCCACAGGTCCCTTCTGAACAGAAAGGCAGGGGTCTTGTCCATCTGTGTCCCCAGACTGCTGGTCATGTTCCCTTTCTGGCCTTCTGCCGAGTGGACCTGGATTTGTGACACAAGGACAGAGGCTCTTCTTCATCACATCTTCAATCACACAAGCCAGATCACTGTAGGTAATCCCTGATCTCTTTGTGGTCTGTGCCTCTGTTTGAATCCTATGGGATCCACATAGAAATACCAAAACTACATGAACAAGAGAGAAACTTAGGCAATGCCCTAATGAAAGAAAAAGTGTCTGAAGGTGGTAAGACATGAGTGCTGTGTCTGGAGGCTGTAGGTGTCAGAAGTTTCAACACCTCTAGCCATCTTAATTTTGTCTCCTCTGTTGTTTCGTGTTTTCCCTGAGTTCTTGTCTTGCAATAGACTCTGAGTATCATTACACACTAGTTTAAATTCACTCCTATTAAGTAGATGTGATGGTATAACTTTGGGGGAGGGAAGTGCTATATATTATGATTAAATGTCAATGATA
>NW_007237776.1:0-662 GCF_000164805.1 Carlito syrichta | reverse complement strand
GACCACAGACTGCATAGCTGGTGAAAGGTTACTGAGAGGATTCCAGGTAGCTCTTTACTTCACAATTCAATTTGGTTTTATCCCATCAATAGTTGGCTAAAGAATGCTAACATAATAGCATAACACAATCAAGGATATATATAGACGTGTAGAAATATGTGCACTTAGTGGCTCATGCCTGTAGTCCCAACACTTTTGGAAAAACACGGCGGGAGGATAGCTTGAGGCTAGGAATTTACATGCATGCAGTCCAGCTGCTTGGGAGGCTTAGGAAGGATGATCTCTTGCATCCAGCAGTCACTGACTTGTGATTTCACCACTGCCCTCCAGCCTGGGCAACTGACAGAGTAAGACATTATCAAGAAGTAGGTGAGAGTAGGAAGGAAGGAAGGAAGGAGGAAGGAAGGAAGGAAGGAAGGAAGGAAGGAAGGAAGGAAGGAAGGAAGGAAGGAAGACAGTGACTAAATGACACAAACAAAATGTATGTGGAAAATTATGCCCTAAAGTGCCTGGTGATGGGAAGGAAAACTCCAAATGCCTAAATCATTTCTAGAAAATTGTGATTGTGTATAATATCCTGGGTAGTAAATGCTGCCCACTCAATAAAGTCAAAGCTAGACTTGGAAGGAAAATGAAACACTGCTTGCTACAAATATAAGGCC
>NW_007237775.1:1967-6102 GCF_000164805.1 Carlito syrichta | reverse complement strand
AACAACTGAAAACTGACAATGTCCCTGCTTATACATCTAAAGCTTTTAAACAGTTTTGTGTTAAATTTAACATTTCTCATTCTACAGGAATTCCTTATAATCCCCAGGGTCAAGCCATAGTCGAGAGAGCTCATCAAACCTTAAAAAATCAAATCATTAAATTACAAGAGGGAGAATTTAAATATAGTTCCCCTCATCACATTGTAAGCCATGCCTTATTTGTACTCAATCACCTGAATTTGGACTCTTTGGGTTGCTCGACTATGGATAGACACTGGAACCCGGAAGAAACTACTAAACCTATAGTTAAATGGAAAGATCTCCTTACAGGTCAATGGAGAGGGCCCAATGTGTTGTTAACTTGTGGGAGAGGCTATGCATGTATCTTTCCCCAGAATTCTTCATCGCCCATTTGGATACCAGATCGACTTATTCGATATGTCCAATCCGACGCCTCAGCCAATGCAGAGGGATCCAAGGCAGAGAGATGTCAGACGGGAACCCAGTCCAGACCAGAACAACTCAGAACTGGAGGAAGAGAAAATTCTAATCCTGAGAATGAGGCGTCTTAATCTTCGTCATAACCGTCCACCACGAAATCAGATGCACCATACTCTGCGACCTCCCCATTCTTGCTCTTCTTCCAGTTCTAGGTCCAGACCCCTACCTCCTCAGTCAAGACGGTATGCTTCTTCCACCAGAGGTCAACGTCCTCCCACTTGGGGGCAGCTGAAGACCCTGGGTATTGAAGCAGAGAGGCTGGTCCATTCACAAAATGTTCCTTTTACCCCATCCACTGTTTTTGTTGCTATGATGGCCATTCTCACCTTTCAGGTAAGTCATATTAATGCTGATGATGGTGCATACAGAACCTATTGGGCTTATATGCCTAACCCTCCAGTTTTTCAACCTGTTACTTGGGATAATGAAATGATAATGATCTTTACTGACACTGCTTCCTTGGTAGGTGGTCCCACTATTTTCTCCTCCCAAGTTAAAACTGTTATTAATCGTAATTTTTCTTTCTTAGGGAGTTCCAGTTCACCCCCAATTTGTTTTAGTTTACCTACTGGTTCAGAACGCTCTCCTCTCATATCTAAATGTTTGCCTTCTCATATCAAGGGGATGATAACTGACAGCCCCTCTGGTCAAAAGGAGACTCGAAATATCTGGTCCCTTATCCTGTTAATGCCTGGAGATTTTGAACCCAATAAAAAATAGAGGAACAGCACTCCTCTGAATTTCCTACTTGCACAGCTCACAGGGGACATCAAACTTAAAATACCGAAAATGATTGGCTTACGGTGCACCCTGAATTTGGATTCCCTCCTTGGAAAGAATGTATGTATTCCTCCAAGGTGACTCTCCCTATTTCCAATACTGATGTGTCCATAAGTTACTGGAGTTATCATGATCCAACTACAGATCTCTGCCCTTATGTGGAACACAATCCTAATTTCTTGTGGAAGAACTCCATACCTAAACCTATACCCATTACTAGATGGAACATTAATGGATGGGTCCCCCCAATATTAGTAATGAATGATGGTAATAAACAATCCATACAACCTAATATTTGGAGAGCCTTAGCTGCTACTAAACCCATAGTTTTACATCGTCCCCAGGGACAAACTATATATAATACAAGAGCTTGTTTGCAATCTCCTTATACCTTTTTAGTAACCACTGATTATGAATCCTTAGTAAATTCTTTTGATGGGCAGAAATACCAAATTTCTTGTAAAAGCTGCAAATTAACTAATTGTCTTACTTTCTCTAATTCATATAAAGGATTTATTATTCTCCGCCAACCTCCATATTTGATGGTTCCTGTAAAACTCCCATCTCTTTGGTATGATGGATATAGTCTAAGAACATTGTATGAGCTTGACTCACTGTTGTCACGACCAAAGAGATTTATAGCAACTTTAATTTTAGGAATTACAGCTTTGATAGCCATTGCTACTTCAGTTTCAGTTTCAGCCATAACCTTAGCTAAAGAAGTACATACTGCTACATTTACAGATCAGTTATCCAAAAATGTCTCATTAGCTTCAGCAGCTCAAGAAATTATTGACCAAATTACAAAGTAAAGTTAATGCATTAGAAGAGGCTATTTTGATTATAGGACAAGAACTTGTAGCCTTGAAAATTAAATTGGCTTTGAGATGTCATTCAGAGTTTAAATGGATTTGTGTCACACCTCTTCAAGTGAACAAGTCTATTCATACCTGGGATAGGATTAAAAATCATATCTCTGGAATTTGGAACCATTCCAACATAAGTTTGGATCTCTCCAAGCTTCATCAGGAAGTACAAGACATTCGCTCTGCTGAAAAACAATTTGAATTCACCCAATTGGCTCAGTCAATCTATAACAATTTTTCTTCATTTGTCAATCAAAAATCATTATTGTCTATATTAATCAATGTGGGAATTTGTGGAGGAATAATCTTGCTACTGTTATGTTTGCTTCCAGTCATCTTCAAATCATTGACAAATAACATCTCTCGACTAAGCATGGAATTTCAAGGCTTTGTATTAAAAAACAAAATAGGGGGATATGTTGGGAGCCAGCCTTGGAGATCCGCCTGATGAGAATGCCCAGGTGTGCTGAGGACCCCTGGCCACAAAGCGAGTCAAGGCAGCTGAGGCCATTCTGTCTTCCATCTTTGCTGTTGATACAGCTGAAGAAATTCTGTGCAGTCATGAAAGAAGATGGCATGTTTATGCGAAGAATCACAGCTAACCTGGAAATATCATGGTTTACTTTTCCATTTTTCTCACTATGCCACCTGGCCTTTTCTAACATATGCAAGGGTTAAATTCTGAAGCACATCAAGAATGCTTTCTTTCACTTGGTTATAAGTTACTAGATATTGCTTAAGTATAAATGATATCAGTATATTCGCTCCTTATTTGATTTATAATTATGTAATTTAGTGTTTAGACATAAGGATTTTTAGAAGTACAAGTTTATAATAAGTTCATTATGAATTAATTGTAAGTTCTAGCACTTATCTAGAAGTTATATAGGTGATTTATAACACTGTTTTCACTAACTTAGGATAAGATTAATATTAAGGTTTTTACTTAATTCTATAGTTAAAACTCTAAGTTAACATTTATAGAGTAGGTTTTCACTGAATTTAGAATATAATAATCAGACACTTTTATGACAGATCAGCTAAAACAGAAAGTAACCTTGAGGGGCCTGGGAAATATTACTAAAAGCTTCTTTTGAGTTCTCTTTAGAAACAAGCACCGCAAGATAAGAGAAAAATAACAAGGACATCTGGACAAGGGAGGCGATCACAGGACTCTGAAGAACATAAGAGCCTAAGATGAGAATATTCCTGACACATAAAGAAATATACAGTTAAATAAACTTTCTTGAAACATTTGTAATTTGGGACATTGGACTGAGAGTGCCATTGTTGGCTTTATGAATAGGACTTGTCTAATGCCTATGAGCTTCCTGGCTTATTCGCTACTAAAGCCACTGGGAATCTTGGTTTGTTTGCTACTAAGACCACTGGCTAGTAACTTTTAAAAGATATGTATGTGAAAGAGTTTTCTTTGTCTTGCCCCTTCAAAAATGGTACAAAAGCTCTGTATTAACTAGCATTAAATAGTCATCTGTCAAGAAGCAGGTATCCCGTATATGATCATCGTTCGCCTATCTGTCTCTACTTCAACACATCCCACGACACTTGTGGGGCGGGCCCCCACACTTATTTTTAGCAACCGCAGTGCAATTACCTTTATATGAGTATTCCTGTTCACAGATACATGCGTCGAAAGCTTGACACTAGTTTAGATCTTAGGAAGACGCCGTATACTTTTTTGGAGATTGAGAAAACATGTCACCACATTACTTATTCTTTCTTAGGAAAAGTCAGTGCATTTGCATGTATATGAGGATTTCATTACCCTAGTTCATGTCAAAAACCCAAATTCGTGTTTAGCCCTTATCAAGAAACCCTGAAATTTTATTGGGATGGAGGACACGTGTAAACCAGATTCCTTACTCTACTTTAGCTATAGACAGTTCAGTTTCCTGTATATGAGGAGCCCATTATCCAGATTACTACTCCCCAAACATGAATGGTGGTTATCTCTTAGCAAGACGGTC
>NW_007237775.1:0-1487 GCF_000164805.1 Carlito syrichta | reverse complement strand
CAAAATAAAGTACAAACGGAAATTTAAGGATTACCAAATTCATCTTAAGACCAAAGTTACATCCAAATATGACAATATGATAGTTTATTTTGGGGAATCTGGCCTGAATTGTCCCTAGGAACTTAAGGAATTTGTACTACCAGATACCCGATTACAAATCTCAAGAGGTCCAGAATGTTGCTGGAGTCCTGAAATGACTGATGCATAATACCCACAAGCCAAATATCTCTGAAGCATGAGATGAGCTCGAAGCCTTGATTCTTGTTTTTACTACAGCAAGACACCATGAGAATTTTTCGGATTGTGGACCAGTGTTTCACAGATTCCTTATTCTTCTTTACTGAAGGGCCATGTAATGTCCTGGATATGAGGAATCCCTTTCCCCAGAATCCTGTTTGCAAACCCTGCTTCCTGTTTTGCCATTGGCAACATGTCATGTAGATATTGTGAATGAGGAACCGTGTAAAAGAGGTTTCTTAGTTCTCCTTAGCTAGAGATCATGTAAATTCTACATATGAGGACTGCTATTACCTATGTTCCACCTTCCAAACCCTGATTCTTGTTTAGCACACAGCAGATGGCCTGTTGATTTTAAGGACTGAGGATTGCTGTAACCCCGATTCTTTATCACCCTTGGCAAAGTGCTGTGTATTTTCGTGATTATTAGGACTCTCATTAGATACATCCTGCTTCGAAACTCGGATTCTTTACAGAACTTTCCAAGATGCTCTGTAGATTTTTGGGATTGAAGACTCCTGTAACCCAGATACCTTATTCTTTCTTAGCAAAAGTTCATGTAGTTGTCCGTAAATAAGGATTCCATTTTCGAGATTCATGCTCGAAAAAAACATGATTCGTGTTTAGCCTATAGCAAGATGACCTTAAGCTTTTTGGGGTTTGAAGATTCGAGTAACGCAGATTCCTTATTCTTACTTAGCAACAGGCAGTGAAGTTTCCTTCATGTGAGGACTCCCATTACCCAGATTCCTACTTCAAAAGCCTAATTCGTGGTTACGTCTTAGGAAGACGGCCTTATAATTTTGGGGATAGAGGACACATATAAGGAAGATTCCTTATACTTCCTTAGCAATATGACGTGTAGTTTCCTGTATATGACGAACTCCATTATCCAGCTTTCTGCTTCACTCTGCAGGATGACGAGACAGTTCCTGGTGACCGAGAATTCCAATTTTTTGGATATCAAGTGAAAGACGTCAATAATGTTCTTTGGGAACTGGAAAACAAGATTCCGGGTTCCCCTTCACAAGACTTCCCCATATGTGGAATATGCAAACCCAAAATCCCAATTCCTACCTGCACACCCACAAGAATTTTCTGTACTTTGAGGTCACCTGAATCGAGGAATTTTGTACCAATATACCTTTTGATTCTGGGTAATATGATTATGGTCGTAGATGGTCCCAGGAAACAAAAGGATTTCTAGGGCAAAATCCTAGATTATATCTAACTAGAGGACCAGAAAGATC
>NW_007237774.1:0-784 GCF_000164805.1 Carlito syrichta | reverse complement strand
CATGGGCTCGGGTAGACTGCTGGTCTCAACTCCAAAGCACTGGGATGATGAGGCTGAGCCCCCTAGCCTGGCCATGATCCTTTGTCAAAAATGAACCAGAAGGCCTGGTGCTGTGGCCCACCACTGGAATACCAGTGATCTGGGTGACTGAGGCAGGATGATGACTGGAGTCAAGGAGCCTAAGGCTAGCCTGGGCCATGCAAAGAGACTCCATCTCCACATCCATCCAAACAGGGGTTCTGGGGTCATGGTGCCCATTGTCCCTGACACTCTGGAGGCTGAGGCTGGGGGACCACCAGAGCCTGCAACTTGGAGGCTGGTGGTGAATGAAGGTCGTGTCCTCAGGGCCCAACTTGCTTCACAGAACTAGACCCTGTCTTGAAAACATCAGAATCTTACACAAAGTCTCAACTGCACATGGTGTGTTCACAGGTGACTGACTTTAGGGCCTGGAAATATGGGATTGGTGGGGAAGAAATGTCTTCAGGTGAGGGATGCATTCCTGGCCTTTCTTGGTGGAAGGTCCTTGTTGCCGAATCTGAGTGTCAGCCAGCCTGGGGCACATTTCTCCTCTCAGAGAGGAGAGACGGCAGGAACACAGTCAGAGAACCTCAGAAACTCCTGAACAAAAGTGGTGGAAGCCATTGGGAGGTTTGGGGCTGGAAGATGTTGAACTTGGGGAACTCTCACATTTGGGGAGTGGGGGGAAAGAACTGAGGGCAGAAGATTTAAGGAGAATGGATTTCTTTCTTTCTTTCTTTCTTTCTTTCTTTCTTTCTTTCTT
>NW_007237773.1:0-719 GCF_000164805.1 Carlito syrichta | reverse complement strand
TTATTATTTAAAGATATGGGGAGACAATTCAGGATTAGGTGTACAAGTGGTCATCGTACAGGTAAAGTTTGGGCCTCATTTGGTCCCTACTTTGCCTGGTTTGAGATCAAGTACCCTTACTGATGTTGCATCTCTCCCCCCACCCCCACCCTGGCAGTATCCTGCTACTGCCAAATCCTTTGTTACTGTATTATTGTAATTGTTCAGGGTCCACTTATGAGTGAGGACATGTGGTACTCTGGTCTTGTTTCTATGATCACTGAGTATGATAGACTCTAAATCCACCCAAGTTGCTGCAAAGTCCCTATGTTTGTCCTTCTTTATGGCTGCATAATATTCCATTGTGTATATGTATCACATTTTTAAATCCAGTCCAGTTTTGATGGGTAACACAGTTGTTCCATGTTTTTGCTATTGTGAGTAGTGCTGCAATAAACATGTGTGTGCAGGTATCTTTTTTGTAGAATGATTTGAGTTCCTCTGGATATATTCCCAGTAGGGGGATTTGTAGGTCATATGGGAGGTCAATTTCTAGTTCTTTCAGAAATTGCCACACTGTTGTCCAAAGATGCTACACTAGTTTGCATTCTCACCAGCAGTGTGGAAGCATTTCTTTTTCTCTGCATCCTTGCTGGCATCTGCTGTTTGTTTTATTAATAATGACCATTCTTACTAGGGTTAGGTGTTATCTCAATGTGGTTTTGATTTGCATTCTCTGA
>NW_007237772.1:0-749 GCF_000164805.1 Carlito syrichta | reverse complement strand
GTCCTCAATCCCTTGAGTGTTCAGGGCGACTTGTAAGGGCTAAACACGAATCAGGATTTTTGAAGCATGAATCTGCAGAAATGGGGTCCTCATATACAGGCAAATACATGGCCTTATGCTATGAAAGAATAAAGAATCTGTGTTGCACGTGCTCTCTATCCCAAAAGAACTACAGGGCCACTTAATAAGGGTTGAACAAGAATAAGGGATTAGAAGTAGGAATGTGGGTAATACTCCTCATAACAAGAAACATCGAGGCCTCTTCCTAAGGAAAAATAAGGAAGCTCTTTTACGCAGTTCCACAGTCCCAAAATCTACATGACGCCTTGCTAAGGGCTAAACAAGAATCATGGTTTCAAAACAGGAATCTGGGGAAAGGAAGTCCTCATATACAGGACACTACACGGCCTCCAGCGAAGGAAGAATAAGGAATCTGTGTTATACGAGTCCTCAATCTGAAAAAATTCTCAGGACGTCTGGCTACTGGACAAACAAGAATCAGGCCTTCTAGTTCCCCTAATGTTTTGGGGCTATTTAGCATGTGGATATTATTAATCAGTCAATTCAGGACTCCAGCAACATTCTGGTCCCCTTGGTAGTAGTAAACGGGTATCTCGCACTGCAAGTCCATTGGGTTCCACAGGACAATTAAAGCCAGATTCCAGCACAAAAGGGATCATCTCGCCATATTTGCATGTGACTCTTGGTCTCAAAATGAACTTTGTAATTCTCAAACTTCCATTTGTCCT
>NW_007237771.1:2742-7310 GCF_000164805.1 Carlito syrichta | reverse complement strand
TAAAATTTCCTATTGTCACATTAGAAGCAAAAACAACACCATTGGGAAAATTTCAGTACACTAATCAAAAGATCTTAAAATTGGCCTACAGGAACAGGAACTAAAGTCATAATCTGAAGAAAGGGAAACTTAAAAGCTTAAACAAAACTTAAAAGTTTTCTATGAATGCTTATTACTGTTTAAATCTTTTCTTTGGAAATTGTATCATCTTAAATGTATGTTTTATCCAAACAAGTCAATTCTAAAAATCAAATAGTAACTGTCACACTCTTGGATAATGGACTGCATGGTTACCATGACAATGGCCACGGGCTGAAGCAAACAGAGTTTTGGCATGTAACAAAACTAGAAAAACGTCCTGCCTGGCTAGTGGCAGGGCAATAAAACTATTATGGTAATTTAGTTTCTAATCCTAATCCTAGGAGAAACTGCCTTTGGGAACAAGAGCTGACTAACCAGTCTACCAGGAAATAGAAGTTAAAAAATATCTAGAAAGAAGTAAAACTTAGGAGGGACAAGGTCATATAAAACAATTCTGCTGTGCAACTTTCCATCAGGTGTATAGAGATTTACTTATAAGTTTTACTGCCATGTATGCACACTGGTCACTAATCACACGCCAATATTATAGGTATAACTGATATCCTATGTCAGAGGCGATCTTCCAGATGGGCCTTTACAGGCCTCAGCCATGTAGCTATAGATGTTGGCTCCCAACATTTTGTGGATGGTGATAGGTAGGGGTCCTGTTTCAATCTTCTCCATGTGATTAGAAGTTTTCCCTGTACTCTCCCCAGTGGTTGTTGGAAGGTTTGTCAAAGTTGAATTGGTTGAGAAATTGAGACTTTGCTTCTGGAATCTCTATCCTTTTCCTTTGGAATATGTGCCTGTTCTTATACCAATACCAGGCTGTTTTGATTACTGTAGCTTTATTGTAAAGTTTGAAGTTTGGAAGTGTGATACCTCCTGCTTTGTTTCTTTTCCTAGGATTCTTTGGCTATTTGTGGTCATTCGTGTCTCTGTATGATTTTCTGTATTTTCATTTCCAGGTCTGAGAAGGATGATGTTGGTAATTTCATGGGTATTACGTTGAATCTGTAGATTGTCTTCAGTAGGATGGACAACTTAACAATGTTGATTCTTCCCATCCATGAGCATGGAATATTTTTCCATTTATTTGTGACATTTTGGATTTCTTTAGGCAGTATTTTGTAGTTCTCATTGTAAAAGTCTTTCATTTTTCTGGTCAGGAAGATGTCAAGGTCTTTCTTTCTTCCTTCCTTCCTTCCTTCCTTCCTTCCTTCCTTTCTTTCTTTCTTTCTTTCTTTCTCTTTCTTTCGTTGGCTATTGTGAATAAGATTGTGCTTTTTTATTTGGTTTTCCGCCTGCTTGTTGTTGGTGTATAAGAATGCAATTGCCTTTTGCACATTTATTTTGTAACTTGAGACTTTGCCAAAGTCCTTTATCAGTGCAAGCAGGTTTTTGACGGATTCTCTTGGATTTTCAAGGTATAGGGTCATATCGTCAGCGATGAAGGATAGTTGACTTCCTCTTTTCCTATTTGGATACCCCTGATCTTTTTCTCTTGTCTAGTTGCTCTAGCTAGAACTTCCAACACAATGTTGAACAAGAGGGATGAGAGTGGGCAGCCTTGTCTTGTTCCAATTTTCAGGGGAAATGTTTCTAGTTTCTGTCCATTTAGCAATATGCCAGCTGTGGATTTATCATAGATGGCGTTTACTATTTTGAGGATCGTTCCTTCTGTACCTAGGTGTTTGAGGGTTTTATCAAGAAGGGATGCCGGATTTTATCAAAAGCATTTTCTGCATATAATGAGATCATCATGTGGTTCTTGTTGTTACATCTGTTCTTGTTTTTACATCTGTTGATATCTTTAGTTATGTTTTCGTTCTTGCAAATGTTGAAACAGCCCTGCATCCTGGGAATGAAGCCTACTTGGTTATGGTGGATGATTTTCGACATGTGTTTTTGGATCCGATTTGCTAGAATCTTGTTGAAGATTTTTGCATCTATGTTAGTAGGAATATTGGTCTGTAATTCTCTTTTTTTGTGTTGGATCTTTACCTGGCTTGGATATCAGTGTGGTGTTAGCTTTGTAAAACAATTTGGGTAGAATTCCATCTTTCTCAATTGCCTGGAATCCTTTCAATAGGATTGGTATCAGCTCCTCCTTGAATTTTTTTAAGAATTCTGCTGGAAAGCTGTATGGTCCAGGGCTTTTTTTGGTGGGTAATTTTCTTATGACAGTGCCAGTTTCCTGGTTAGTTACTGATCTATTTAGTGTCTCAAAGTCTTATTGTTTCAGCCTGGGGAGGTTGTGCGATGTCAGAAAGTCCTCCATTGCATTTAGGTTATCAAGTTTGCTTCCATACAGCTGTGTGTAGTAATCTGATAATCATTTGTATTTCTTTGGGGTGAGTTGTGATTTGATCTTAGGTATTTCTGATTGTGTTTATTTGGGCTTTTTCTCTCCTTTTCTTGGTCATTCTGGCTAGAGGGTCCATCAATCTTGCTGATTCTTCCAAAGAACCGGCTTTTTGATTTGTTGATGTTTCCTATGATATTTTTGTCTTCTGTGTTCCATATTTGGTCTCTTATTTTGGTGATTTGTATTCTTCTGCTAAAGTTGAAGTTTTGGTGGTCTTCTCTTTCTTGCTCCCTTAGGTGATTTGTTAGGCTCTCAACTTGTGGTCTTTCCATTTTCTTGATGTGTGCTGTGAGAGATATAATTCCCCTCTTGAAACTGCTTTCATGGCATCCCAGAGGTTTTGGTAAGATGTCTCTTCATTTTCATTCGTTTCCAGGAATCTTTTAATTTCTCCTTTGATTTCAGTGTTGACCCAGTAGTTGTTCAGTATCATGCTGTTTAGTGCCCATGTCTTTGTGGGCTTTGGGGAAATTCTGTTGGTGTTGATATTTATTTTTATTCCACTGTGGTCTGAGAAAGTGCAAGGCAACATTTCAACCTTATGGAATATGTTTATGTCTGATTTATGGCTGGGTATGTGATCAATCTTAGAGGACATTCCATGTGGAGATGAGTAGAATGTATATTCTGTGTGTTGGGTGGAATAATCTGTAGGTATCTATTAAGTCCACTTGGTCAAGTGTCAAGTTTAGGTTCGGATCTCCTTGTTGATTTTTTGCCTCAATGATCTATCTGTGACTATTAGTGGGGGTATGCAAGTCCCCTGCTATAATAGTGTCAGAGTCAATATCTTTTTTTTTTATTTCCTTAGTAGTTACTTTATAAATGCTGGTGCTCCTGTATTGGATGCATATATGTTTAGGATGGATATTTTCTTGTTGATGGACTGAACCTGTTATCTTTATGTAGTGCCCTTTTGGATCTTTTTAAATTTTTGATATCTTAAAGGTTCTTTTGTCTGATATTAAGATAGTGACTCCTGCCTTCTTTTGTGATCCATTTGCCTGGAAAGTCATTTTACATCCTTTAACTTTGAGCCTGTGTGTGTCCCTTGTGGTGAGATGAGCTTGCAGGATGCAGCAAATGATTGGGTCATGGTGTCTTATCCAGTTTGCCATTCTGTGTCTTTTCAGTGTTGCATTTACTCCATTCACATTCAGGCTGATTATTGAAATGTGTTTGTTTATCTCTGTCATGTGGTTCTTATAAAGTTTTTTCTTTGCTTGTTTTCTTTTAGCTTTGGGTTTGATTTATGTGTGTGTTTTCTAGTATGATTTTACAATGTAGTCTCTGTTGATTCTGTGTTCTGCTGTTATCTTGGAAAGTGTGTGGTCATTCTTTTTTTTTTCCTTTATTCTGTGCTTAATATCTTTTCAAGTGTCTCCTTTAGAGCTGGTCTTAGGGGTTGGATGTCTGGGGAGGATCTTAATTCTCCATCACTGATGAAGCTGAGCTTGGTGGGGTAGAAAATTCTTGGTTGAAATCGTTTATCTTTGAGGAATTTGAATATAGGACTTCACTCTCTGCTTGCTTTTAGTGTTTCTACCGACAGGTCTGCTGCTATTCTTCTTGGTTTTCCCCAGCATGTAGTCTGACCATTCTCTCTTGCTGCCTTTAAGATTTTTTTTTTTTATGGCTACTTTGTTTAGGCAAATTACTATGTGTCTAGGGGTTGATGTCTTGTGGGAGTTTGATGTCTTGTGGGAGTTCTCAGTATCTATGTGCTTGGCTGGTCACATCTCTGGTGAGATGGGGAAAGTTTTCTTGGATAACCTTCTGGAATACTTGCTGCAAAGTGTTCTCCATTTCCCTTTCTCCTTTTGGGATACCAATCAGGCATAGGTTTGGCCTCTTGATAGAATCGCACATCTCTTGTAGGCTTTGCTCTTTCTTTCTGAGTTTTCTTTCTATGTTTTTTATAGATCAGGTTGATTCTATGTTCTGGTCTTCAAGTTCTGGGATTCTTTATTCTGCTAGATTAATTCTGCTTTTCATCTTTTTAATTATTTTCTGGATGAAATTTTTCATGACCAAAATCTTTGTTACAAGTTCTTCAGTGTTGCATCTTGTCTTTCTTGAGTCTTATTCACTCTTTCCATCCATTCCCTAATCCCTGTTG
>NW_007237771.1:0-2225 GCF_000164805.1 Carlito syrichta | reverse complement strand
CACACACACACACACACACACACACACACACCCAAACAAACTGCAATAACAACAAGGTGAAAAAAAAACAAATAACAACAAAAATCCCTGGGAAAACTAGACACACACACACATGCCTACCACAAAATGAATGGACAAGAAGAAGAGAAAGACTGGAAGAAAAAAAAGAAAAAAAATGGAATTCATATTGAACTCACACACATATATTCACACCCACCCTAAACTTTTTAAAAAAGAGAAGAACAAAGGAGCAAAAACAAAATGACAAAAGCAAAATATACTGAAATATGAACACTCAATCATTCACATAGACAGAATAAATTTTTAAAAATGGAAAAACTAACAAAAAGGCAAAATTTTTTTTAAATTAAAAAAGGCAGAAAAAACCCTGCTCTCTCGTGCAGGTTCTGTAATTGTTCCTCTCGTCCACTTCTCTGCTATTTCTTGCAGCGCTTCTGCCTTTTTCACTCTCTCCAGTGTCCTGACTAGGGAAGAAGGAGGGGCAGTGGAGGTGGGTGGGGCTGCAATACTCCCCTCCTACTCTCAGATGGCCAAGGGGATCCCCTCCAGTGGGCAGGTGTGGGACTGTCTCTTCCCCAGGAATGTACTTGTGGGTGGTGCCCCATCCAGGCCTATCCCGAAGGAGAGTTCTATTGAGGCTGGCATCCAGGCTCTGCCTGGTTTCTTGCCTCTCAGCAGTGCCGCAGACGTGTGGGTACGATGTTCAGACGATTGCTGGGGAGGAGAGGGGTTGGGTTAGCCCTGGACTCACAACTGATCTGTTTGGAGGTCTTCTTTGTCCTTTTCTGGCCACACCCTTTGTCTGGGGGCTGAATCAGGGTACAGGGTGGGGTACCTGAGACTCAGCACTTGTACTGTCGCTCCAAAGTTTGTGTTTTCAGGATATTCCCTCTGGATCATGATCAGCCCCTGAGTAATTGATCCTCTGGTCACAGAGATTGGGTCTGTTGCTCCATGGTGAGCAAGTCAGAGCACTTTGCTGCCCTGTTTTCAGGAAGGTGGTGGGTTGCCTCTTTTGTCTTCTGTGGTGGTAGTCCAGCCAGGCACTGAAGTGGTGAGGCAGAGCCTGGAGCTGGTAGTCTCTCCCTGCCTCCATTTCTTTGCAGGGAAACATTTGCCAGTTTTTTTGAAATGGCGCTCGGCTTCTGCAACCTGGGAAGTACTAGGGACCAAGCAGAGCAGCTGCAGCACCAGTTGCTTCACCAGGAGGGGCCTGGCTACTTGCTCACGAGTCCCTATTAGTCAATCCTCCCAGCATCTTCTTCCCAGGAAGAGTTTTGCCGATTTTTAAAAAAATGGTGCTGGACTTCTGCATCCCGGGCACTGCTAGGGTCCAAGCTGAGCAGCTGCGGCACCAGACTGCACCAGGAGACCCCTGGCTGCTTGCTCCTGAGCCCTCACTCAGTCACTCACATGCCCAATCACCCACCAACAGGCACACAAAATTTTCCCTACACTCATTCACTCACATCGGGACTTGCATAGTCTGGCTCAGCCTCCATCTTCCTGACACCCTCTATTCTGACATTTCACCATAGTTGTATCTAGTAGTTTTTTATTATTTTTTAAATATTTTTGCACACGTTGTCTAGCATTCTATGATCACTTTCAATTTAGAGTCTTATATTTATTGGTAGTTTCTGGAAAAGTCATTCTTTTTATATATATTTCCTTTTTACACTTTTTCTCTTCTTCAGAAATTTCTATCATGGATCTTAACATTTTTTTCCCTCTATTCTCCATACCTCTTAGGGTTTTCTTCCCATATATTCCTTCCTCGTCCTTCTGGGAGCCTTTCTAAGCCCTATCTTCAAGTTCACTGATTTCTTCCTCAGGTAAATTTATTCTACTGTCTAATCCATGTGTTGAGTACTTTATATCAGCTGCTATAATTTTTAAGCCCGGTATTTAAAGGAGGTCTTCATAACTACTTGTTTCTGCTTCATACTTACAACTAACATTCCCCTGAAGATACTTATAATATTTATTTTAAATTCGTATCCACTTGATACATTAATTATATCCCATCCAGCAAAGTGTGTTCAACTTGTTAAACCTTTTCCTCTAATGATTATTTTCTTGAGACACCCTGATAATTTTTCCTGACAGTTAATATTTCCCTAAAACTATCAGTCTCTTAGGCAAGTTACAGAAATTTTGGGAAGAAGTAGAATCCTGGGTCCTGAGTATGTCCCTGTCAGTGA
>NW_007237770.1:0-613 GCF_000164805.1 Carlito syrichta | reverse complement strand
TCATTCCTCTCCCCTCCAGGGGGAAGAGCGTCCACCAGACGGAATGGGGAGGAGTCACCAGAAAGGGTCCTGAAGGGGATTGTCGACTGTCTGTGGGATATTCCACTACATTCCAGCAACGAATCCTGTGTATCTACTTAGTACTTCATGCTAGCAGAAAATCCCGAAAGGTGGGTGCGTAGTCTGAGACGGACATGAAGAGAAAAAACACACAGTAATTTGAACGCAAAAGTTTAATATAAATCAGGCAGTGTTACACAGGGCTGGAGTAATGGGGGATTAGCTAGTAAGAAATAAATAAAGAAAGAAAATGCTAAAAGTCACCTGAGTTATAGTTATGATGACCGGACATTACCATTAGGGCTGAGATACAGTGTCTAAGAATCACCGTGTGACAGATGAATCATTGCGGTGCTACACGGGTGGACATTCCCGTAAATCCTTTCTCTGGAAAGTGCTGGAAATCCTCCCGCCTGAGCTTGCTGAAAATATGCCCCTGCAAAGTCCTGGATCCCTGTCTCCTAGAACTTGCCAGAAACCTGCCTTCTAGGGGGCAGGGAAAGTGCATTTTGCAACACTCTGCCCAGAGAGCACATGGAATCCACAGGGCACA
>NW_007237769.1:0-1478 GCF_000164805.1 Carlito syrichta | reverse complement strand
ATTATTTATTCTTTAGAGATTTTTTTTTGATCCCATAATCATTTGGGGTGCTGAGGGGTGAAGGTCCGTCTTCTGTAATTTCTTCAGAGCTGATAATGGGCGCAGTCCTGCCTAGCCAGAGATCGAAAATCTCTCCCTGTCTGACTTAAGGCGTCCAGATTTGTTTCAGCAGTGGCATTATTTTCAGGCACTGGCTGGAAATTTTGCATGACCATTATGTGGGCATAAAATTACTGGATTCTAGCTCAATAAAAGGAATAAAGTCAGGCCTACATTTTGACAATTGTAGGCAGTGGCTGATTACCTTTTTATATAAAAGCTATAAGGTCTGAAGTTATTAGCATAACTTAAATGATAATTTAATTTAATTTCTGTGGCTTTATTACAAGTACCAGCTTTTGTATTTCTGGACTATAATGGTACCCTGACAGATTGTTTTAGACTATAATTTGAACTAGGCACTTAAGTAAATTCTATATAAAATTTGAAGAGAAATCTATATATATATAATTGAAGTAAATTCTATATAAAATTTGAAGAGAAATCCGAAAATGTTTGGAGACTTGCATTCAGAAAAGACTTTATTATGCCTAGATTGTTTATAGAACTTCTTTTGTATGTATATTTTTCTTTAACTTTCCTTATACCATTTTGGTGTGCTTATACCATTTTATTTTTATTTATTTATTTATTTATAGATAACCTTTTACAGTCATAATTTGAATTTACCTTTTAGTAATTGTTAGGTGAGACATTTAGTTTTTGGAACACCTTTAATTCCACTAGAGAGCAGGTTTCAGGAGGAAGAAATTCAGTATGAGCACAAGGGCTAAAAACTTAGCCTTAGTATTAATTAAGAAATTAATTTGGACCCCAGCCACATTTATATAGACCCAAAGATTCTCTGAGTGGATGGCATACAGAGTACTGCGGTGGGCCATGCCCCTCCCCCTTCAGTCAACAGTCTCTATCGCTGAGCTAGGTGTTTCCCCTCCCTTTCAGGAGGGGCCGCACTATCTCCTTAGCAGGTTTATCTTTATCCGGCCTTTTTTTGGGGTGGCTGGAGCTTTTGCCTGTAGTGGCAACTGCCAATTTGTTTACCTTTCCTCTGGCTGGTGCTCATTTTGGAGTTCTTCTTCTTTTTTTTTTTTTTAGAGTGAACAGACCACGAAGATGTAAAATGATCTGTTCCTATTTATTTCTAAACAGGCAAAATTGTTAAAAATTCTCATGAATTACTAAACAGCAGCCTTAGTCGTAAGATGTGGACAATTAAATGAGCAGAACCAAAAAACGCAAGCATTAGTGTTATTTAGCATTACAGTGTAAAGTAGAGACTCAGCATACATTACAAGACTCTGAGAGACTTCGTAACAGTTTTACAGGGACAAGCAGTGGATTACGATTTTAGGCAAGGCCTAAACCTTCAGAAACGGATTTAGTTTCAATTAACCTGGCTTTTAGCATTTGAAAACGAG
>NW_007237768.1:0-5487 GCF_000164805.1 Carlito syrichta | reverse complement strand
CTTCTGATCCTCTTAAAAGTTGTGAATGGTATTGGGCATTCCAAGTCCGTTAGGTTCCTCAGAAAAACTAGCGCAGATTCCGGGACAAAAATAAACTTCTTGCCATATTTGAATGTAACTCTGGTCTTAAGATGAACCCTTTATTCCTTAACTTTCTGTGTCTCCTTTTATTTTGAAAAGGGACAAGTGTTTTGCACATGCCAAATGTTTACTACATACTTTTAATGGTAACCAGGAATCATGGAATCCACGAACCTAGGAAACTTCCGGGCATCTGTCTTTTGATATACTGAATTTGGAATCCAAATCAGCAGGAAATATCACACACCTTACTGAGAATTTAAAGGAAATCTGGTTCTAGGAAATCTAATTTTCCGGAAACTACAGGGCCTCTTGATAAGGTTTAATCAGCAATATGGGCTTCTGGGTCCTTACATTTTCAGAGCTACTTACTCCGTGGATCACTAAATCTGTTACTACAGATCCTCAGGATCTTTCTGGTCTCTTTTTGGTTGTAATCAAGGATTTGGCGCTAGAAATGCTTTTCTTTCCTGGGACGATCTACGATCATAATCATATTCCCCAGAATCAAAAGGTATATTGGTACAAAATTCTTCGATTCAGATGACCTCAAAATACAGAAAATTCTTGTGGGTGGGCAGGTAGGAATTGGGGTTTTTGCTTTGGAATATTCCACATTTTGGGGAGGTCTCGTGATGGGGAACCAGGAATCTTGGATACAAGTTCCCAAAGAACATTATGGACGTCTTTCTCTTGATATTCAAAAATTGGAAGTCTTGGTCACCTGGAACTGTCTCGACATCCTGCAGAATGAAGCAGGTAGCTGGGTAATGGAGGTCGTCATATACAGGAATCTACACGACATATTGTTAAGGAAGTATTAGGAATCTTCCTTATATTAGTCCTCAATTCCAAAAGCTACTGGCCATCTTCCTAAGATGTAACTACGATTCAGGATGTTGTTGTAGGAATCTGGGAAATGGGAGTCCTCACACACAGGCAACTTCACTGCCTATTGCTAAGTTAGAATAAGAAATCTGCGTTACTCACGTCCTCAATCCCAAAAAAGCTTAAGGACATCTTGCTTTTGGCTAAACACGAATCATGGTGTTTTCGAGCATGAATCTGGAAAATGGAGTCCTAATTTACAGGCAACTATATGATCTTTTGCTAAAAATGAATAAGGAATCTGGGTTACATGAGTCCTCAATACCAAAAATCTACAGAGTACCTTGGAAAGTTCTAAAAAGAATCAGAGTTTCGAAGCAGGATCTATCTAATGAGAGTCCTAATACACAGGAAAATACATAGCCCAATGCCAAGGAAGAAAAAGAATCGGGGTTATAGCAGTTCTCAATCTTTAAAATCAACAGGCCATCTGCTGTTGGCTAAACAAGAATCAGGGTTTCGAAGCTGGAACGTAAGTAATAGCAGTCCTCTTCTGCAGAATCTACATAATCTCTAGCTAAGGAGAACTAAGAAACCTCTTTCACACGGTTACTCCATCACGATATCTACATGACCTCTTGCTAATGGCAAAACAAGAATCAGCAATTCCAAACAGGATTCTGGGGAAAGGGAGGCCTCATATACAGTACATTACATGGCCCCTCGGTAAAGAAAAATAAGAAATCTGTGATACACTAATCCACAATCCGAAAAATTCTCAGGGTGTCTTGCTGCAGTATGAACAAGAATCAAGGCTTCGAGCTCGTCTCATGTTTCAGAGATATTTGGCTTGTGTGTACTATGAATCAGTCTTTTCAGGACTACAGCAACATTCTGGTCCTCTTGGGAGTTGTAATCGTGTATCTGGTAGTACAAACCCCTTAAGTTCCTCGGGACAATTAAGGCCAGATTCCAGGAAAAAAAGTATAATATTGCCCTATTTGGATGTAACTTTGGTCTTAAGATGAATTTGGTAATCCTTAAATTTCCTTTTGTACTTTATTTGTAGAGGGGTCGAGAGTTTGGCAGTTGCCAAATATTTAGTATGAATTATTAAAATGTAAGCAGGATCCATGGATTCCATGTCCCTAGGAAACATCTGAGCATCTGTATTTTTGTACACAGAGTTTTTGAATCCACATGGACAGGGAAATTCAGGGCATCTTGCTAAGAACGGAAAGGGAATCCGGTTCTTGGAGTTCTCAATCGCCTAAATCTGCAAAGTCTCTTGATATGGTTTAATCAGCAGTCTGGGCTTCTATGTCGCCACATTATTAGTGTGTCTTTTGAAAAGGGACCAGAAATCTTGGGTTCCAATTACTCAAGAACTTTATGTGAGTCTATCTCTTGACATCTAAGAAAATGGAATTCCATCACCAGGAAATATATTTGCGTATTGCTGAGAATGAAGCTGGAGTTTCAGTAATGGGAGTCCTCATATACAGAACACTACACGACCTGTTGCTACGGAAGAATAAGGAATCTTGGTTACATGTGGCCTCCATCCCAAAAACCTACAGACCGTCTTGCTAAGAGATAACCACCATTCACGTTTTGGGAGTAGGAATCTGGATAATGGGAGTCCTAATATACAGGAAACTGCACTATCTATTGCTAAAGGAGAATAAGGAATCTCGTTGACACGTGTCCTACATCCCAATAAAACTTCAAGGTCTCTTGGTAAGGGCTAAACACGAATTTGGATTTTTGAAGCATAAACTAAGAAAGTGAAATGCTCATATACAGGCAAATGCACTGACTTTTCCTAAGAAAGAAGAAGGAATGTTGGTGAAATATTTTCTCAAGCTCCAAAAAAGTATACGGCGTCTTCCTAAGATCTAAACAAATATCAAGCTTTCGACGCACGTGTCTGTGAACCGGAGTACTCACATACAGGTAACAGCACGGCTGTTGCTAAATATAAGAATATGGGTTATATGAGTCCTCAGGCCTGAAAATTACAGGGCATCTTGCTGACGGCTAAAGAAGAATCAGGGATTCAAGGCATGAATGTGGGTAATAGAAGTCATCATATACAGGAAACTACATGGCCTGTTGCTAATAAAAGAAGAAATTTGTTTTCCACAGTTCCTCTATCAAAAAATCTACATGACTTCTTACTAAGGGCTAACAAGACTCAGGGTTTTGAAACAGGAATCAAGGGAAAAAGAGTCCTCACGTACAGGACAATACATGACCTCCAACTAAGTACGAAAAAAGAATCATTGTTGTAAGTGCCCTCAATCCAGAAAATTCCCAAGTTGTCTGCTATGGGACAGACACGAAACAGATCTTCGAGCTACCCAAATATTTCAGAGTAATTTAGCATTCAGATATTATGAATCGGTGAATTCAGGACTCCAGCAACATTCTAGCTTCTTGAAAGTTGTAAATGGTATTGGGCACTGCAAGTCCGTAAGGTTCTTCAGAACAACTAAGGCCAGATTCCAGGACAAAAAGAATCTTCTTGCCATATTTGATTGCAACTCTGGTCTTAAGGTGAACCCTGTAATCCTTCCCATTCCATGTCTCTTTTTATTTTGAGAAGGGACAAGTGTTTTGCAATTGCCAAATGTTTACTACATACTTTTAATGATAACCAGGAATCATGGAATCCACGAACCTAAGAAACTTGTAGACATCTGTCTTTTGATATACTGAATTTGGAATCCAAATCGACAGGAAATATCAGGGCATCTTACTGAGAATTAAAAGGAAATCCTGTTCTATGAATTCTGATTTCCGGAATCTACAGGGCCTCGTGATCAGGTTTAATCAGCATTCTTGGCTTCTGGGTCCCTACATTTTCAGAGCTACTTGCTCCGTGGATACGCTAAATCTGTCATTACAGATCCTCAGGATCTTTGTGGTTCTCTTGTTAGTTGTAATCAAGGATTTGGCCTTAGAAATTCTTTTGTTTCCTGGGACCATCTACGACCAAAATCATATTCCCCAGAATCAAACGGTATACCGGTACAAAATTCCTTGATTCAGGTGACCTCAAAGTACAGAAATTCTTGTGGGTGGGCAGGTAGGAATTGCGGTTTTGGGTTTGGAATATTCCAAATTTTGGGGAGGTATCTGACGGGGAACCAGGAATCTTGGATTACAGTTCCCAAAGAATATTATGGACGTCTTTCTCTTGACATCCAAAAAACGGGAATTCTCGGTCATGAGGAACTGTCTCGGTATCGTGCAGAGTGAAGTAGGAAGCTGGGTAATGGAGGTCGTCAAATACAGGAAACTACATGTCATAATGCTAAGGAAGTATAAGGAATCTTCCTTATATGAGTCCTCAATCACAAAAATTACAGAGAGTCTTCCTAAGACGTAACCACAAATCAGGTTTTTCAAGTAGGAATCTGGGTAATGGGATTCCTCACATAAAGGAAACATCACTGCCTAATGGTAAGAGTAAGGAATCTGCGTTTCTCGGGTCCTCAATCCCAAAAAAGCTTAAGGTCATCTTGCTATGGGCTAATCACAAAACATGGTGTTTTCGAGCATGAATCTGGAAAATGGAGTCCTTATTTACAGGCAACTACATGACCTTTTGCTAACAAAGAATAAGGAATCTGGGTTACACGAGTACTCAATCCCAAAAATCTACAGAGAATCTTGGAAAGTTCTAAAAAGAATCAGTTTCGAAGCTGGCTGTATCTAATGAGAATCCTAATATACATGCAAACAGACAGCCCCTTGCCAAGGATGAAAAATAATTGGGGTTAGAGCAGTCCTCAGTCCTTAAATTCAACAAACCATCTGCTGAGGGCTAAGGAAGAATCAGGGTTTAGAAGCTGGAACATAGGTAATAGCAGACCTCAAATGCAGAATCTACATGATCTCTAGCTAAGGAGAACTAAGAAAACTCTTTTACACGGTTCTTCTGTCACAATTTCTGCATGATATGTTGCGAAAGGCAAAACAAGAATCAGGGTTTCCAAACAGGATTCTGGGGAAAGGGAGTCCTCATATAAAGGACATTTCATGGCCCCTCGGTAAAGAGGAATAAGGAATCTGTGATACACTGGTCCACATTCTGAGAAATTCTCAGGGTTTCTTGCTTCGGTATGAACAAGAATCTAGGCTTCGAGCTCCTCTCATGTTTCAAAGATATTTGGCTTGTGGATATTATGAATCAGTCATTTCATGACTCCAGCAATATTCTGGTCCTCTTGAGAGTTGTAATCGGGTAACTGGTAGTACAAATCCCTTAAGGTCTTCAGGACAATTAAAGCCAGATTCCCGGAAAAAAAGTATCATATTGCCGTATTTCGATGAATTTTGGTCTTAAGATGAACTTTGTAATCCTTAAATTTTCGTTTGTAGTTTATTTGTCAAGGGGCTCAGTGTTTTGTAGTTGTCAAATATTTAGTAAGTATTTTTAAAATGTAGCCAGGATCCATGGATTCCACATCTCTAGGAAACGTCTGGACATCTACATTTTTGTACACAGCGTTTTGGAATCCATATGGACAGGGAAATTCAGGGCATCTTGCTAAGAACGGAAAGGGATTC
>NW_007237767.1:0-546 GCF_000164805.1 Carlito syrichta | reverse complement strand
TCAAAAGCTTGATTCTTGTTTAGATCTTAGGAAGACGTCGTATACTTTTTTGGAGATTGATAAAACATGTTACCCACATTCCTTATTCTTTCTTAGGAAAAGTCAGTGCATTTGCCTGTATAAGAGGATTGCATTTACCTAGTTTATGCTTCAAAAACCCAAATTCGTGTTTAGCCCATACCAAGAGACCCTGAAGTTTTATTGGGATGGAGGACATGAAAACACCAGATTACATATTCTCCTTTAGCAATAGACAGTGCAGTTTCCTGTATATGAGGACTCCCAATATCCAGATTCCTACTCCCAAAATCTGAATGGTGGTTATCTCGTAGCAAGACGGTCTGCACGTTTTTGAGATGGAGGCCTCGTGTAACCAAGATTCCTTATTCCTCTGTAGCAACAGGTCGTGTAGTGTTCTGTATATGAGGACTCCCATTACTGAAATTCCTTCTTCATTCTCAGCAAGACGTCAAGATATTTCCTGGGGACCTGGAATTCCAGTTGCTTGGATATCAAGAGAAAGACTCCCATAAAGTTCTTGAGAAT
>NW_007237766.1:0-584 GCF_000164805.1 Carlito syrichta | reverse complement strand
TCCCTCCTGGACCCCCACATTTGAGGTTTCCCAAAGCTGAGCATATTTCTGCCCCAAACCCCCACAATGGCTGCCCCCGATTTGGTGTCGGATTTCCTGAGAATCCCTGGCCGGGTTCTTGCCGGCTCTGCTCTCTGAGGTGAAAAATGTGCCCCAGGGAGCAAGGACCTCCAACTCGGCAACGAGGACCTTTAGCCAAGAAAGACCAGGAACACAATCCTCACCCGGGGACATTTCTTCCCCCCAGTCCCATTTTTTCTGGCTTTCAAACCAGTCGCCCTTTGAACACACCAGGCACAATTCGGAATCTGTGTACGATTCTGATGAATTTGGAGACAGGGTCTGGCTCTGTGGCCTAGACTGGGGCCTGGGGACACAATCATCATTGACCACCAGCCTCGAAATTGTGGGCTTCAGTGATCCTCCCACCTCAGCCTCTGGAGTGGCCAGGATGATGGGCACCATGACCCCAGACCCCCTGTTTGACCAGTGGCTAGCTTTGAAACCTCCTGCAAATGACAGGCTGGAAAAATATCTTTTCCGGTCCCAACCCTGAGGATGACTCCTCGCCCTGGCTGGCAGGG
>NW_007237765.1:0-497 GCF_000164805.1 Carlito syrichta | reverse complement strand
AGCTAGGGGGAACCTCACATGTGGTGGGGATGGGGAGCAAAAGACTGAGGGCAGAATGTTTGCAGGAAAATTGATTCCTTTCTCTCTTTTTTTCCTTTCCATCTTTCTTTCTTTCTTTCTTCCTTTCTTTCTTTCCTTTCTTCCAAACATCCTTCCTTCCTTTCTTGGTTCCTTCCTTCCTTCCTTCCTTCCTTCCTTACTTCCTTCCTTCCTTCCTTCCTTCCTTTCTTTCTTTCTTTCTTTCTTTCTTTCTTTCTTTCTTTCTTTCTTTCTTTCTCTTCTTTCCTTTCTAGGTTGCCAAGGCTTCTCTCAAACTGCCCAACTCAGGCCATCCTCTCGGCCTGGGCCTCACAAATTGCTGCAATTACAGGCTTTCCATTTGGTCAACATTCTGGTCTTCTTGCCTGTTCTTGAACTCTGGATTGGAGGTTATCCTTCTGCCAAGGCCTGCTCTCCTCAAGGTTTTCTGGGTTTTACTTGGTGTAGAGGTGAGGGCT
>NW_007237764.1:0-922 GCF_000164805.1 Carlito syrichta | reverse complement strand
TCGTATACAAAAATCCAGATGCCCAGATGTTTCCTAGGGACCTGGAATCCATGATTCCTGGTTACATTTTAATAATTCGTGCTAAATATTTGGTAACTGCAAAACAATCGGCCCTGCCCCAAATAAAATACAAACGGAAATATAAGGATTACCACGTTCATCTTATGACCAGAGTTACATCAAAATACGGCAAGAAGATAGTTTTGCTCCGGGAATCTGGCCTTAGTTGTCCCAAGGAACCTAAGGACTTGTACTACCAGATACCCGTTTATAACTCTCGAGAGGACCAGAATGTTGCTGGAGTACTGAAATGACTGATTCATAATACCCACAAGTCAAATATCTCCGAAAAATGAGACCAGCTCGAAGCCCTAATTCTTATTTATCCCGTAGCAAGACTCCCTGAGAATTTTTCGGATTGGGAATTGGGTATCACAGATTCCTTATTCTTCCTTAGTGAGGCGCTGTGTAGTGTCCTGTATATGAGGACTCCCTCTCCCCAGAATCCTGTTTGGAAACCCTGATTCTTTTTAGCCCTTAACAAGATGTCATGTAGATATTGTGACGGAGGAATCGTGTAAAACAGGTTTCTATTTTCTCCTTAGCTAGAGATCGTGTAGATTCTGTATATGAAGACTGCTATTACCTATGTTCTAGCTTCTAAACCTGATTCTTTCTTAGACCACAGCAGATGGCCTGTTGATTTTTAGGACTGAGGACTGCTATAACCCCGATTCTTTTTCTTCCTTGGCAAGGGGCCGTGTATTTTCCTGTATATTAGGACTCTCATTATGTAGATCCAGCTTCGAAACTCTGATTCTTTTTTAGCCCATTTCAAGATGCCATGTCGAATTTTGGGTTTGAGGACTCGTGTAACCCTGATTCCTTATTCTTTCTTAGCAAAAGGTCATGTAGTTGCCTG
>NW_007237763.1:0-440 GCF_000164805.1 Carlito syrichta | reverse complement strand
TAGCTAGGTAGCAAGCTAGTTAAGTCAGTTGACTAGCCAGCAGTCTAGCTAATTAAGTCAACAAGTTATGTCAGCTGGCTAGGAAGCTAGCTAGCTAGGTATAGAGTTACTTATGTCAGCTGTCTAGCCAACTGGCTAACTAGTTAAGTCAACTAGTTTAGTCAGCTGACTACCCAGTAGGCTAGCTAGTTAAGTAAACTAGTTAAGTCAGCTGGCTAGCCTGCTGGATAGCTAGCTAGCAAGCTTATTAAATCAGCTGGCTAGTCAGCTGGCTAGCTAGTAAAGTCAGGTAATTTATTCAGTTGACTTCTAGCTGGCTAGCTAGGTAGCTAGCTAGTTTAGTCAGATGGCTAGCCAGCTGGTTACCTGGTTAAGTCAGCTAGTTAATTCAGCTGACCAGACAGCTAGCTAGTTAAGGCAGTAAGTTAAGTCAGCTGGCT
>NW_007237762.1:0-350 GCF_000164805.1 Carlito syrichta | reverse complement strand
TAACTGGTTAAGTGACTCATTAAATCAGCTAGCTATCTCATTAGCCAACTAGTTAAGTCAGCTAGCTATTAATTTTACTAACCAGATAGCTAGCTAAGTCAGCTAGCTAAGTCAACAAGCTCACTAGTTAACTAACTATTTAATCAGCTACTTAAGTCTGCTACCTAACTATTTAGTTAATTACATAAGTCAGATAGTTATTCAGCTAGTAAAATAGTTAGCTAACTCTTTTTTCAGGTAGTTAAGTCAGCTAGCTAACTAGTTAAGTCATCCAGTGAAGTCAGCTAGCTAAGTAGTTAAGTCAGCTAGCTAAGCCAACTAGTTAAGTCAGCTTTCTAATTTAGGCAGCT
>NW_007237761.1:0-3537 GCF_000164805.1 Carlito syrichta | reverse complement strand
AGCTAACCTGCTGGCCAGTGAACTGACTTAACTAGGTGAGTTAACTAGCTAGCCAGCTGGTTAGCCATATGACTTAATTAGATAGCTACCCTGATAGCCAGCTGGCTAGTCAGATGACTTAGCTAACTGACATAACTAGCTAGCCAGCTGACTTAACTAGCTAATTGCCTATTTAGCCAACTGCCTTATCTAGATGACTTAACAAGCTAGCTACCTAGCTCACCAGATGGCTGGCTAGCTGACTTAACTAGCTGACTTAAACAGCTAGATAGCTGGTTAGCCAACTACTTAATAGTTTATGTAACTAGCTAGCCAGCTCACTGGCCAACTGTCAACTAGCTGACAAGTAGCTAGCTTCCTAGCTAGCCAGCTGGCTGACCAGCTGACTTAACTAGCTGATTTTGCCAGCTAGCCTGCTGGCTAGCCAGCTGACTTAACTTACTGCCTTAACTAGCTAGCTGTCTGGTCAGCTGAATTAACTAGCTGACTTAACCAGGTAACCAGCTGGCTAGCCATCTGACTAAACTAGCTAGCTACCTAGCTAGCCAGCTAGAAGTCAACTGAATAAATTACCTGACTTTACTAGCTAGCCAACTGGCTATCCAGCTGATTTAATAAGATTGCTTCCTAGCTATCCAGCAGGCTAGCCAGCTGACTTAACTAGTTGACTTAACCAGCTAGCCTACTGGGTAGCCAGCTGACTAAACTGGTTGACGTAACTAGTTAGCCAGTTGGCTAGACAGCTGACATAAGTAACTCTCTACCTAGCTAGCTAGCTTCCTAGCCAGC
This sequence comes from Carlito syrichta, assembly GCF_000164805.1. NCBI lineage: Eukaryota > Metazoa > Chordata > Mammalia > Primates > Tarsiidae > Carlito > Carlito syrichta. The sequence continues at coordinate 2,748 of NW_007237761.1, read as the reverse complement.
TGACATAACTTGTTGACTTAATTAGCTAGACTGCTGGCTAGTCAACTGACTTAACTAGCTTGCTACCTAGCTAGCCAGCTTCTAGTCAGCTGACTTAACTTGCTGACTTAAACAGCTGTCCTGCTTGCTAGTCAGCTGAATTAACCAGGTTGATATATAGCTAGCCAGCTGGCTAGCAAGTTGACTTAAGTAGTCGACTTAGCTAACTAGCCAGCTGTCTAGCCAACTGATGTAAGTAGCCAGTTACCTAGCTAGCCAGCTGGCTACCCAGCTGACTTAACTAGGTGACTTAACTATATAGCCAGCAGAATAGACAGTTGACTTAGCTATCTAGGTACCTAAGTAGCCACCTGTATAGTCAGCTGAATTAACTAGGTGACTTAACTAGCTAGCCAGCTGGCTAGCTGGCTGACCTAACTGCCTAGGTACCTAGCTAGCCAGCTGGATACCCTGCTGACTTATCTAGCTATCTATCTACATAGTCCACTGACTTGCCAGCTGACTAAACTACTTAGCTACCTAGCTATCCAACTGGCTATTGAGCTTACATAACTAGCTTATTTAACTAACTATCTAGCCTGCTGAATTAACTAACTAGCTACCCAGCTAGGCAGCTGGCTAGCCAGCTGACTTAACTCACTAACTTAACTAGCTAGCATGCTGACTTAACTAGCTGAAATACCAACTAGGGACCAAGGTGTCACCTGGCTTACTAGCTAGCTTACTACTAGCTACAGATCTATCTCTCTAGCTAGCCAGCTGACTTAACTAGCCAGCTAACTAACTAGCAAGCAGGCTAGCCTGCTCACTTAGCTAGGTGAATTGAACAGCTATCCTGCTTGCTAGCAAGCTGATTTATCTAGCTAGCTACCTACCTACCTAGTCAGCTGGCTAGACAGCTGACTAAACCACCTGACTTAACCAGCTAGCCAGTTGGCTAGCCAGCTGACTTAACTCGCTGACATCACTACCTAGTCATTTAGCTATCTAGCTGACTTAACTAGCTAGGTACCTACATTGTCAGTTGGCTAGCCAGTTATCTTAACTAGCTGAATTAACCAGCTACCCAGCTGACTAACCAACTGAATAAACTAGCTCACTAACTAGCAAGTGAGCTACCTAGTCAGCTGACTAAATTAGCTGCCGTAATTAGCTAACTACCTAGCTAGCCAACTGACTTAAATAGTTAGGTAGCTAGCTATGTAGATTGCCATCTGACTTAAATAGTTTGCTAACTAGGTAGCTACCAGGTAGCAAACTGACTTATATAGTTAGCTGACTAGCTAGCTAGCTGCCTTAACCAACTAGCTAACTATTTAGCTTATTCGTTATATAACTTGCTAGATCGTGACATAATTATCTGACTTAACACGTTAGCTAAGGAGCTAGCTGGCTGACTCAACCAGTTGACTTAACTTATTATCTAACTAGCTAGCTAACTGACTCATCCAGCTGAGTTAACTCGTTAAGTAACTAGATAGCAAGCCTACTCAACGAGCTGGCTCAAACCTTTTTCTATCTAGCTAGCTGACTCAACCAGTTGACTTAAACCATTAGTTACCTAGCTAACTACCTGATTCAACCTACTAACTTAACCCATTAGCTCACTAGCTAGCTAGCTGTCTTAACCAGCTGCCTAAATTAGAAAGCTGACTTAACTAGTTGGCTTAGCTAGCTGACTTAACTACTTGGCTAGCTGACTTCATTGGCTGACTTAACTAGTTAGCTAGCTGACTTAACTACCTGAAAAAAGAGTTAGCTAACTATTTTACTAGCTGAATAACTATCTGACTTATGTAATTAACTAAATAGTTAGGTAGCAGACTTAAGTAGCTGATTAAATAGTTAGTTAACTAGTGAGCTTGTTGACTTAGCTAGCTGACTTAGCTAGCTATCTGGTTAGTAAAATTAATAGCTAGCTGACTTAACTAGTTGGCTAATGAGATAGCTAGCTGATTTAATGAGTCACTTAACCAGTTAGCTAACTACTATAACTAGCTGGTAAAGGAGTTAGCTAGCTGACTTAACTAGTTGGACAATGAGTTAGCTAGTTTACTAAAGTTGTTGGCTGATGAGTCACCCGAATATTTAGCTGGTTTAACACGTCGGCTGACTACTCTGCCAACTTATTACCTGGCTTAACAAGGTCGGCCAACTAGTACTCTGCCAACTTATTACCTGGCTTAACTAGTCTGCCAACTAGTAAGTGGGGTCAATGATTTTACTGATGAGTTGGTTCACTAGTTAGCATGAGTAACTAGTAGGCTGACTGGTTTCCTGACCTAACTAGTCGGCCGACTATTTTGCTGACTAGTTGGGTGGCCTAACTAATCGACCTCCTTGTTAGCAGAGCTGAATTCTCAGCTGACAAGTTGGCAGCCTAGTTGGCCGATTGGTTAGCTGAAATAACTAGTTGGCCGGCTAGTCAGCAGACCGCTTAGCTGACTTAACTAGTCGACAAGCGAGTTAGTCGACTGGTCAGTTGAATTAACTAGTTGACCGGTGAGTGAGCCGACTTGTCAGCAGACTTAACTAGTCGGCTGGCGAGTGAGCCAACAGGTCAGCTGACTTAACTATTCGGCTGGTGAGTGAACTGACTGGTCAGCTGACTTTAGTCAGCTGGCGAGTGAGCCAACTGGTCAGAATACTTAACTAGTCAACCAGTGATTGAGCCGACAGGTGAGCCAACTTAACTAGTCAGCCATCAAGTAAGCCGATGGGTGAGGTGCCTTAACTAGTCAGCCAGTG
>NW_007237760.1:0-1020 GCF_000164805.1 Carlito syrichta | reverse complement strand
TCTTTTGAAAAGGAACCAGGAATCTTGGGTTCCAATTCGACAAGAACTTATGGTAGTCTTTCTCTGATATCCAAGCAACTGGAATTCTAGGTCACCAGGAAATGTCTCAGCATCTTGCTGAGAATGAAGCAGAAATTTCATTAATGGGAGTCACAAGGACAGAACACAACATGACCTGTTGCTATAGAGGAATAAGGAATCTTGGTTACACGAATCCTCCATCCCAAATATCTACAGAGCGTCTTGATAAGAGATAGCCATCAAACAGGTTTTCACAGTAGGAATCTGGATAATGGGTGTCCTCATATACACGACATTGCCCTGTCTATGGCTAAGGAAGAATAAGGAATTTGGTTTACACGTGTCCGCAATCTCCAAAAAACCTCAGGGTGTATTGCTAAGGGCTAAACACAAATTTGGGGTTTGGAAGCATAGTCTAGGGAAATGAAATCCTCATATACAGGCAACTTCACGGACTTTTCATAAGACAGAATAAGGGATCTGTGTGACATGTGTTCTCAATACCCAAAAAACTGCACGGCGTCTTCCTAAGGTTTAAACAAGCATCAGGGTTTCGATGCATGTATCTGGAAAGGGAGTACTCATATACAGGCAAGTGCACGGATGTTTATAAAAATAAGGAATCTGGGTTATATGAGTCCTCAGTCCTGAAACTCTACAGGGCATCTTGCCGACGGCTAAAGAAGAATCAGGGATTCGAGGCGTGAATGTGGGTAATAGCAGTCGTCATATAAAGGAAACTAAATCCTTAAATTTCGGTTTGTACTTTTATTTGGAGAGAGGCTGATTATTTTGTAGTTGCCAAATTTTTGTATGAATTATTACAATGTAACGAGGAATCTTGGATTCCACGTCCCTTGGAAAAAATGGGGAATCTTCATTTTTGTATATAGAGTTTTGGAATCCACATAGACAGGGATCATCAGGGCATCTTGCTGAGAACAGAAAGGGAATCCGGTTCTTGGGGTTCGCAATGGCCTAAATCTAGAAGTTCTCTTG
>NW_007237759.1:0-753 GCF_000164805.1 Carlito syrichta | reverse complement strand
GATATCCGTTTACAACTTTCAAGAGGACCAGAATGTTGCTGGAGTCCTAAAATGACCGATTCGCAATATCTCCATGCTAAATTGCTCTGAAACATTTGGGGAACTCGAAGCCTGTTCCTTGTTTGTCCCATAGAAGACACCCTGGGAGTTTTATGGATATAGGACTCGTACAACAAAGATTATTTATTCTTCCTTAGTTAGAGGACGTGTAGTGTCCTGTATATGGGGATTCTCTTTCCTTAGATTCCTGTTTCAAAACCCTGATTCTTGTTTATTCCTTAGTAAGAGCCCATAGAGATTTTTTGATAGAGGAACCATGGAAAACAGATTTCTTGTTGTTTCTTAGCGAGGCAATGTAGTTTCTTTTATGTGAGGACTGTTATTACTCACATTCACGGCTCAAATCACTGATTCTACTTTATCTGTCAGCAAGATGCCCTGTAGAGTTTCAGGACTGAGGACTTATATGACCCAGATTCCTTATTTTTAGAAACAGCAGTGCACTTACCTGTATATGAGTACTCCCTTTCCCAGATCGAAACCCAGATGCATGTTAAGACCTTAGGAAGACGCCGTGTAGGTTTTTGGGGATTCAGAACACATGTCACCCAGATTCCTTATTATTTCTTAGGAAAATCTGTGCAGATACCTGTATATGAGGATTTCATTTCCCTAGATTATGCTTCAAAAACCCAACTTCGTGTTTAGCCCTTTGCAAGAAAACCTGAAGTTTTCTTTGTGATTGCGGACACG
>NW_007237758.1:4309-5364 GCF_000164805.1 Carlito syrichta | reverse complement strand
TGGCTAGACAGCTGACATAACTAGCTAGCTACCTAGCTAGCAAGCTGCCTAGCCAGCTGACTTAAGTAGCTCTCTACATCTCTAGCAACCTGGAGAGCAAGTGACTTACCTATCTGACTTAATTAGCTAGCAAGGTGGCTAGGCAACAGACTTAACTATATCTGACTTATAAGCTAAAGAGCTGCCTAGCTTACTCACCCATCTGACTTAACTTGTTAGCTGTCTAGCTATCTAGCTGACCATCCAGCTGACTTAACTCTAGCTAACTAGCTACCTAGCATAGTCAAATAGATGACGCAACACATTTGGTAACTAGCTAGCTAGTTGATTCAACTCACTGAAATAACCCATTAGTTAACTAGCTAACAACCTGACTAAACCTGCTGACTTAACCCTTTAACTAACTAACTAGCCAGCTGTCTTAACCAGCAGACTAAATTAGATGCTGACTTAACTAGTTGACTTAGCTAGCTGACTTAACTACTTAGCTAGCTGACTTAACTGGCTGACTTAACTAGTTAATTAGCTGACTTAACCACCTGTAATAAATAGCTAACTATTTAACTAGCTGAATATCCAGCTGATTTAACTAATTAGCTAATTAGTTAGGTAGAAGATTGAGTAGCTGAATTAAATAGTTAACTAACTAGTGAGCTACCTTAACTAGTAGGCCACATACCTGACCAGTCTGCTAACTAGCCAGCATAACTTGCCAGGCACCTAGCTAGCCAACTAGATAGACATCCTGCCAGCCAGCTGATTAACTAGTCAGGCACCTAGCTAGCCTGATGCTTAACCAGATCACTTAACTTGCTGACTTAACTAGCTCGCCAGCCAGCTAGCCAGCTGACTTAATTAGTTAGGAACCTACCTAGATAGTTGGCTAGCCAACTGACTTATCTAGCTGACTTAGCCAGTTAGCCAGCTGGTTAGCCAGCTGTCTTAACTCACTAGCTACCTAGCTAGACAGATGACTAGCCTCTTGAATTAAATAGCTTACTTAAAGAGCTAGTCAGTGGCTAGCCACTGACACAACTAGTTTACATAACTCATAA
>NW_007237758.1:2807-3456 GCF_000164805.1 Carlito syrichta | reverse complement strand
ACTTGTAGGCTAAAAAGTGGGCCAAATAGTCTGCCCATTGGTTAGCTTAGGTAACTATTTAGCCATCTAGTCTGCCTACCGGTTAGCAGACTTAACTAGTCGGCCAGCAAGTGAGCCAAAAGATGAGCCAACTTAAGTAGTCTGCTGGTGAGTGAGTCAACTGGTCAGCTGACTTAACTAGTCTGCTGGTGAGTGAGTCAACTGGTCAGCTGACTTAACTAGTCAGCCGGTGAATGAGCCAATTGGTCAGCTGAATTAAATAGTCTGCCAGCAAATGAGCTGACTGGTCAACTGACTTTATTAGGCTGGCGAGTTAGCTGTCAGGTCAGAAGACTTACCTAGTCAGCCTGCAAGTGAACCATCAGGTGAGCCAACTTAACTACTCGGCCGGCAAGTGAGCCAAAGTGTGAATTGCCTTAACTAGTAAGCTGGTGAGTGAGCCTACTGGTGAGCTGACTTACCTAGATGAATAGCGAGCAAGCCAACTAGTTAACTGTCCTGTTGGCCTGCAAGCAAGTCTAAAAGTGAGTTTGTCTGTTGACTGGCGAGCAAGCTGGCTAGTTAGCCGAACTGATGGAAAGCGAGTGAATCCACTAGTTAGCTGAACAGCTAGCTGAGATGGTAGCCAACTAGTTAGCTAAGTAATTAG
>NW_007237758.1:2387-2787 GCF_000164805.1 Carlito syrichta | reverse complement strand
TAGCTACCTAGCTAGCCAGATGATTAGCCACTTGAATTAACTAGCTGACTTAAGCAAATATGCAGTTGGCTAGCCAGATGACAAAATGAGTTGACTTAACTCATTAGGCAGCTGGTTAGCCAACTGACTTAAGTAGCTGAAATCACTAACTAGCCAGGTGCCTAGCCAGCCGACTTAACTAGCTAGCTACCAATGTATCTGCTGGCTTTCCAGCTGACTTACTACCTAACTAACTTGCTAACTAGCCGACTAGCGAGCCATCTTATCTTGGGGACTTAACTAGCTAGCCAACTGTCTAGCCAGCTGAATTAACTAGCTAGCTAAACAGCTAGGCAACTGACTACCCAGGTGACTTAACTAGCTTTCATAACTAGCTAGTCAGCTGACTTTACTAGCTGAC
>NW_007237758.1:0-1412 GCF_000164805.1 Carlito syrichta | reverse complement strand
CCTGACTTAAGTAGCTCTCTACCTCTCTAGCCACCTGGACAACAAGTGATTTAACTAGCTGACTTAATTAGCTAGCCAGCTGGCTAGGCAACAGACTTAACTATGTCACTACCTAGCTAGAGAGCTGGCTAGCCACCTGACTTAACTAACTGTCTTAACTAGCTGTCCTGCTATCTAGCCAGTTGAATTAGGTTGCTGTTACTTAGCTAGTCAACTGGCTATCCAGTTGAATTAAGTAGGTGACTTGTCTAGCTAGCCAGCTGTCTATCCAGATGACTTAATTGGCAAGCTGCTTAGCTAGCCAGCTGGCTAGTCAGCTGACTTAAGAAGGTGACTTAACTAGCTAGCAAGCTGACTAGACAGCTGACATAACTAGCTAGCCAGTTGGCTAGCCAGATGACTTAATGCCTAGCTACGTAGCTAACAAGCAGACAAGCCAGCGGACTTAACTAGCTAGCTATCTAGCTAGACAACTGGATAGCTGGTTGACTTAACTAGTTGACATATCTAAACACCGGATGGCTATCCAGCTTACTTAACTAGCTACATACCTACTTAGCTCACTGGCTTGCAAGTTGTGTTAACTACTTAACTACCTAGCTATCCTGTTGGCCATCGAGCTGAGTTATGTATGTGAATTAACTAGCTAGCCAACTGAATTAAAGCTATCTTAGCTAGCTAGCCAACTGAATTAAAGCTGCTTGGCAGCTTTCTCTCCAGCTGACTTAACTAACTGACAACTAGCTACCCAGATGACTTAAATAGCTGACTTAACTCGCTAGCTACCTAGCGAGCCTTCTGACTAAAATAGCTGATTCAACTTGCTATCTACCTAGCTAGCTCTCATATAGCTAGCTGACAACTAGCTCACATAACTAGCTAGCTAACTGACAAATAAAGCTGACGTAACAAGCTAGCTACCTAGATACCCGGCTGACTTAACTAGCTGAAAATACTAGTGAGACAGATGGCTACACATCTCATGTAACAAGCTTTGTAACTAGATAGCCAGTTGGCTATACAACTGATTTAACAAGCTGACTTAACTAGCTAGCCAGCTGATTAGCCAGCTGACTAAACAAGCTGCCTTAACTAGCTGACGACTATGCAAGTGACTTTATTTCCTAGCTAACTAGCTAGCCAGTTGCCTAGCCAACTAACTTAACTAGCTGACTTAACAAAGTAGCTAGTTGGCTATCCAGCAGACTTAACTAGCTAACTAACTAGCTAGACAGCTATACAGCCAGCTGACTTAACTAACTGACATGACTAGTTAGCCTGATGACTAGACAGTTGATTTAACTAGCTAGTTACCTACATTTCCCACTGGCTTGCCACCTGACTTAACTGCTTAACTACCAAGCTAAAGTGCTGGCCAGCGAGCTGACTTAACTAGGTGACTTAACGTGTTA
>NW_007237757.1:0-979 GCF_000164805.1 Carlito syrichta | reverse complement strand
CAGCTGGCTAACCAGCTGACTCAACCAGGTGGCTATCTATCTAGCCAGCTGGCTAGCCAGCTGATTTACCTAGCTGACTTAAGCTAGCAAGCTGGCTAGCCACCTCACTTAGCTTGCTAGCTATCAACGTAGCCAGGCTGGCCAGCTGAGTTAACTAGCTGACTTGAACAAATATCCTGCTGGCTAGCAAGATGAATTATCTAGCTAGCTATCTACCTCGCCAGCTGGCTAAACAACTGACTAAACTAAATGACTTAAGCAGCTAATCAGTTGGCTAGACAGCTGACTTAACTCGCTGACATCACTAGATAGCCAGGTAGGTATCTAGCTGACTTAACTAGCTAGCTACCTACCTAACCAGTGGGCTAACGAGTTTTCTTAACTAGCTGAATTAACCAGCTATACAGTTGGCTAGCCAACTGACTTAACTAGTTCGCTACCTAGCTAGCCTTCTGGCTAGCCAGCTGACTTAAGTAGCTGACTTAACTAGTAGCTACCTAGCTAGCCAGCTGACTTATATTGTTAACTAACGAGCTAGCTACCTAGTTAGCCAGCTGACTAAAATAGTTATCTAACTAGCTAGCTACCTAACAAGCTGACTTGAATGTTAACTGCCTTGCTAGCTAGCAGACTTAACAAGCTAGATAACTAGTTACCTTAGTCATTATCTAACGTGCTAGCTAGGTGAATTAATCAGCTGACTTAACTAGGTGACTTAACTAGCTAGCCAACTTGCTAGACTGTTGACATAACTAGCTAGCTACCTAGCTAGCAACCTGGCCAGCTAGCTGACTTAACCAGCTAGCTAACTGACATATTTGGCTGACTTAACTAGCTAGTTTCATAGCTTGCCAGCTGAACTAACTAGCTGAAAAACTAGCGAGTCAGTTGACTGCCCATCTGACATTAATAGATTTATAACAAACTAGCCAGCTGGCTAGACAACTGAATTAATGTGTTGACTTAACTAGTTATGTAG
>NW_007237756.1:0-623 GCF_000164805.1 Carlito syrichta | reverse complement strand
AGCTGGCTAGCAAGTGGGATAGCTAGTTGATACAGCTAGTTAATTCAGTTGGGTTCACAGCTGGCTAGCTAGGTAGCTAGCCAGTTAAGTCAGTTGGCTACTCAGCTGGTTAGCTGGTAAAGGCAGCTAGTTAATTCAGCTGGGCATCCAGTTGGCTAGCTAAGTCAGCTGGCCAGCCAGCTGTCTAGCTGGTTAAGTCAGCTAGTTAAGTCAGCTGGCAAGCCAGCTCTCTAGCTAGGAAACTTGCTACTTAAATCAGCTGCCTAGACAGCTGGCTATCTAGTTAAGTCACCTAGTTAAGTCAGCTGTCTAGCCAGCTGGCGACCTATATAGCGAGCTAATTAATTCAGATGACTAGCAAGCAGGCCAGCTATTTAAGTCAGCTAGTTAAGTCAGCTGGGTTGCCAGCTGCCTCGCTGGGTAGTGAGCTACTCAAGTCAGTTGGCTAGCAAGCTGGCTATCTAAGTCAGCTAGTTAAGTCATTTAGCCGTCTGGCTAGCTACTTGGCTAGCAAGTTAAGCTGGCTATTTAATAGGCTTGTCATGGAGGTGGCCAGCTAGTTAAGCTGGCTGGCTAGCCAGCTGACCAGGAGTGTGACTGTAGTTAAGCTGGCTGGCTATCTG
>NW_007237755.1:6156-12997 GCF_000164805.1 Carlito syrichta | reverse complement strand
AACTACCTAGCTGAGTTAACTAGTTAGCTGAATAGTTAGCTGACTTGCTAGCTGACTTAACTAACTAGCTGGCTAGCCAGCTGACATAACTAGCTGACTAGCTAGTTGGCTGGCTAGCTGGCTAGCCAGTGACTTCACTAGCTAATTACTTGGTTGGCTAGATGGCTAGACAGCTTGCTTAAGTAGCTAGATAAATGGCTGGCTAGTTGGCTAGGCAGCCAGCTAGCTAGCTAAAGGGCTGGTCAGCTGGCTAGCTAGCTGAATTAAATAGCCATCCAGATGGCTGGACAGTCTGATAGCCAGCCGGCTTAACTATCCAGCCAACATGCTGGTCAGCCAGCTAGACAGCCGGCTTAACTAGATGGCCACCTGCATGACCAGCCTGTTAACCAGTTATCTTTACTTGCCAGCCACCTAGCTAGCCAGCCAGCGAACCAGCTGACTTAACTAACTGACTTAAGTAGATAGCCATCTGGCTAGCCAGCTGGCTTAACTAGCTTGCACCAGGCTAGCCAGCTGGCAAGCCAGCTCTCTTGACTAGCTTTCATAACTAGCTAGCCAGCAGGCTACCCAGCTGACTTAATTAGCTAGGTACCTACCTAGCCAGGGGGCTAGCCAGTTGACTTAACTAGCTGATGTAGCTAGCTAGACAGCTGGCTAGCCAGCTGACTTAACTAGCTGGTTACCTAGCTAGCCAGATGGCTAGCCATTTGAATTAACTAGCTGACTTAACCAGCTAAGCAGCTGGCTAGCCAGCTGACTCAACTAGATGACAACTTGATAGCCAGCTGGCTAGCAAGCTCACTTAATTAGCTGACATCACTAGATAGCCAGGTGGCTAGCCAGCTTAATTAACTAGCTAGCTACCTATGTATCACCCTGGCTTGCCCGCTGACTTAACTAGTTAATATAAAGAAGTAGCCAGCTGGCTAGCCAGCAGACTTATCTAGCTAGCTATCCTTTTAGGCAGCTGGCTAGCCAGCTGTCTTAACTAACTGACTTGAGTAGCTAGACTGCTGACTTATCTAGCTGAGTTAACCAGGTAGCTACCGACCTAGCCAGCTGACATAACTAGCTGTTTTAACTAGCTAGCTACCTAGCTAGATATCATATAGCTAGTTGATTTAACTGGTGACTTAACTACCTAGCTCATTGTCATATGTAGCTGACTTAACTAGCTAGCTTCCTGGCTAGTCAGCTGACTTAAGTAGCTGAAATATCTAGCAAGCCATTTGGCTTCCCATCTGACTTAACTAGCTTTTTAACTAGCTAACCAGCTGTCTTGACAACTGACTTAATGTGTTGACTTAACTAGATAACCAGCTGGTTAGCCAGCTGAGTAAACTAGGTGACTTAACTAGTTGGCCAGCTGGAAAGCCATCTGATTTAATGCCTAGCTACCTAGCTAGCCAGCATCCTAGCCAGCTGACTTAACTAGCTGACTTAATGAAGTATTCAGCTGGCTAGCCATCAAACTTAACTAGCTATCTACCTAGCTAGACAACTGGATATTCAGCTGACTTAACGAGCTGATATAACTAGAAAGGCTAATGACTAACCAAATAGCTTAACTAGCTAACTACCCACCTAGCCCACTGGCTTGCCAGCTGACTTAACTACCTAACTGCCTAGCTAACCAGCTGACCAGTGAGATGACTTAAATAGGTGACTTAACTAGCTAGCTAGCTGGCTAGCCAGCTGACTTTAACTAGATAACTACTCTCATAGACAGCTGGCTTGCCAGGTGATTTAACTCACTGACTTAAGCAGCTAGGCAGCTGATTAACTAGCTGACTTAACTACCTAGCTACCTAGTTCTCCAGCTGAGTTAATTAACTGATTTAACTAGCTAGCTACCTAGCTAAACAGCTGGCTGGTCAGCTGACTTAACTATCTGAGTTAATTAGCTAGCCAGCTGATGGCCAGCTGAATTAACTAGCTGACATAACCAGCTAGCCAGCTAACTAGCCAGCTGACATAACTAGTTTCCTACCTAGCCAGACAGCTTGGAAGCCAGCTGAATTATCTAGCTGAATTAACTAGCTAGCCTGACTACAAGCCATCTGACTTAACTAACTTTTTACCTAGCACGTTATCTAATGTGCTAGCTAGCTGACTTAATCTTCCGAATTAACTCTAGCTAACGACCTTACTAGGTTGCTCAGGCAGCTGACTTTCCTTAGATAACTAGCTTGCTAGTTGACTCATCCAGCTGACTTAACTCATTAGCTATCTAGATAGCTAGCCTACTCAACCAGCTACTAAACACGTTTGCTAAATAGCAAGCTAGATGACTCAACCAGTTGACTTAACCAGTTAGTTAAGTTGCAACCTACCTGACTCGACCTGCTATCTTAACCCATTAGCTAACTAGCTAGCTAGCTGTCTTAACCAGCTGACATAATAAGAAAGTTGACTTAACTAGCTGAATTAGGTAGGTTACTTAACTACTTAGGTAGCTGACTTAACTGGATGACAACTATTTAGCTAGTTGACTTAAATACCTGAATTAGTTATCTATTTAAATAGTTTAATAACTAGTTGACTTAACTAATTATCTAACTAGTTAGGTAACAGACTTAAGTAGCTTACTTCAATAATTAGCTAACTAGTGAGCTAGCTGACTTAGCTAGCTAGCTGGTTAGCTAGCTGACTTAGTTAGCTAAATTAACTAGTTTGCTAATGAGATAGTAGCTGACTTAACGAGTTGGTCAATGAGTTAGCTATCTGTTATAACTAGTTGGTAAATGAGTTAACTAGCTGACTTAACTAGTTGTTTAACGACTTAACTAGGTGACTTAACTTTGGTTGACGAGTTGGCAGAAGAGTTAGCTGTTTTAACACATTGGCTGACTACACGATGGACTTGTTAGCTGGCTTAGCAAGTTGGCCGACTAGCCAGCACACTAGTTAACTGGGTTAGAGAGTTGACTGAGGAGTTGGCTCACTAGTCAGCTGTTAACTAGTTGGATGGCTGGTGTGCTGACCTAACAAGTCAGTCGATTAGTAGGCCGATTAGTTAGATGGCCTAACTTGTCAGCGACTAGTTAGCTGAGCTAACTTCTCGGTTGACAAGTTGGCCGACTATTCAGTCGATTGGTTAGCTGGCATAACTAGTAGGTAGGCTAGGTGGCCTACCAGTTAGCTGAATTAACTAGTCAACTGGCGGGTGAGCCGACAGGTGAGCTGATTTAACTAATTGTCAGTCGAGTGATCTGACAGATCAGCTGACTTAACTACTCAGCCAGTGAGTGAGCCAACTGGTCAGCTGACTAAACTATATGACTGGCGAGTGAACTGACTGGTCAGCTGACTAGTTGACTGGCTAGTGAGCTGACTGGTCAGAGGACTTAACTAGTCGGCAGGCCAGTGAGCCAACTGGTGAGCCGACTTAACTAGTCAACCAGTGAGTGAGGAGACAGGAGAGCTGCCTTAACTAGTCAGCTGGCAAGCGAGTCGACTAGTGAGCTGAGTTAACTAGTCGGATGGAGAGCAAGCCGACTAGCTAGCTAAACTGTTGGCCTGTGAGAGAGCCGACAAGTTATTTGACCTGTTGGGTGTCAAGCGAGACTATTAGTTTGCTGACTGACTTGCAGGCAAGGGAGCTGACTAGTTAGCTGACCTGATGCAAAGTGAGTGATCCCACTAGTTAGATGACCAGCTAGCTGAGTTGTTAGCCAACTAGTTAGCTAAGTAACAAGCTGATATGCTAGCTGACTTAACTAGCTAGCTGACTAGCTAGATGGCTATCTAGCTGACATAACTGGATACCAAACAAGCTATCTAGCTGTCTAGCTAGCTGACTTAACTAGCTATTTAGCTGACTAGTTAGCTGGATAGCTGACTTAACTATCTAGTTGACCAGTTAGCTAGCTAACTAGCAAACTGAATAGCTAGCTGACTTAATTAGCTAGCTGAATAGTTAGCTGACTTGCTAGCTGACTTAAGTAGCTGACTAGCAAGTTGCTGGATATCTGGCTACAAAGCTCACTTTACTAGCTAGCCAAATGTTTGGCTACACTGCTAGCCATCTGGCTTAAATAGCTAGCTAACAGTTTGGCTAGCTGGCTATGGAGTCAGATAGCCAGCTAGTGGGCTGGCCAGCTGGCTAGTCAGCCAGCTTAATTAGGCAGCCTGCTGACTGGACAGTCAGATAGCCAGCCAGCTTAACTACAGCCACCCTCCTGGTCAGCTGGCTAGCCAGCCAGCTTAACTAGCTGGCCACCTCCATGACAAGCCTGTTAAACAGCCAGCTTAACTTGCTAGCCACGTAGCTAGTCAGACAGCTAAATGACTTAACTAGCTGACTTAAATAGATAGCCAGCTTGCTAGCCAACTGACTTGACTAACTCGCTACCCAGCAAGGTAGCTGGCAACCCAGCTGACTTAACTAGCTGATTTAAATAACTGGCCTGCTTGCTAGTCATCTGAATTAATTATCTCACTATATAGGTCGCCAGCTGGCTAGACAGCTGACTTAACTAGGTGACTTAACTAGATAGCCAGCTGTCTAGGCAGCTGATTTAAGTAGCAAGTTTCCTAGTTAGGCAGCTGACTAGCCAGCTGACTTAACCAGCTAGACAGCCAGCTAGACAGCTGGCTGGGTTAGCTAGCCAACTGGATGTCCAGCTGAATTAACTAGCTGTCTTTACCAGCTAGCCAGCTGGCTAGCCAACTGACTTAACAGCTAGCTACCTAGCTAGCCAGCTGTGTACCCAACTGAATTAACTAGCTGAATCAACTAGCTATCCCACTTGCTAGCCAGCTGGCTTAACTAGCTTGCTACCTAGCTAGCCAGCTGGCTAACCAGCTGAATTAACTAGTTGACTTCACTAGCTAGCCAGCTGGATAGCCAGCTGACTCAACTAGATAACTTAACTAGTGAGCCAGCTAGCTATCCAGCTGACTTAACTAGCTCTCTACCTAGCTAGCTAGCTGGCTAGACAGTTGAATTAACTAGCTGAATTACTAGGCAACTGAGTTAATAATCTTGCTGCCTAGCTAGTCATCTGACTAGCCACCTGACTTAACTAGCTGGCATATATAGCTGATCTTATTGCTAGTCAGCTGAATTAAATAGCTTGATATATAGCTAGCCAGCTGGCTAGCAAGCTGACTTAACTAGGTGACTTAACTATCTATCCAGTGGGCTAAACAGCTGACCAAATTATCTAGTTACCTAGATAACCAGCTGTTAAGCCAGCTGATTTAACTAGGTGACATAACTAGCTAGCCAACTGGCTAGCTGGCTGACATAATTACCTAGCTACTTAGATGGCCAGCTGGATAGCCATCTGACTTACCTAGCTAACTACCTACATAGCGTGCTTGTTTCCCATCTGACTTAGCTACCTAGCTAACCAGCTGGGTAGTGAGCTGACTTAACTAGGTTGTTTAACTAGCTAGCTAACTGGTTTCCTGTTGACTTATCTAGCTAGCTACCCAGCAAGGCAGCTGGCTAGCCAGCTGACTTAACTAGCTTATTTAACTAGCTAGGAATCTGACTTAACTAGCTGACTTAACCAGCTAGCTACCTAGCTAGCTAGCTGGCTTTACTAGCTAGCTACCTAGCTAGCTAGCTGGCTTTACTAGCTAGCTACCTAGCTAGCTATCTAGCTAGACAGCTGGCTTAACTAGCTGAGTTAACTAGCTAACTAGCTGACATGAATAGCTGACTTATATAGCTAGCTTTCCAGCTAGTCAATTGACTTAACTAGCTAAAATAACTAGCTAGCCTGATTACAAGCCATCTGACTTAACTAACTTTTTACCTAGCTAACCAGCTGGATAGACAACTGACTTAATGAGCTGACTTAACTAGCTAGCCAGCTGGTTTCCAGGTGACTTAACCAGCTGACTTAACCAGCAAGTCAGCTGGCAGGACAGCTGCCTTAAATAGCTGGCTACCTCTCTAGCCACCTGGCTAGCCAGCTGACTTACCTAGCTGATTTAATTTAGCAAGCTGGCTATCCAGCTCACTTAACTAGCTAGCTACCTACCTAGACAGCAGGCAAAACATGCTGATTTAACTAGTTGAGTTGAACAGTTAGCCTGCTGGCTTGCAAGCTGACTTATCTAGCTAGCTACCTACCAAGCCAGCTGGATAGACAGCTGACTAAACTAGATGACTTAACCAGCTACCCAGTTGGCTAGCCAGGTGACTTAACTCACTGACATGACTAGCTAGCCAGGTAGCTATCTAGCTGACTTAACTAGCTAGCTACCTATGAAGCCAATTGGCTTGCCAGCTCTCTTAACTAGGTGAATTAACCAGCTAGTCAGCTGGCTAGCCTACTGACTTAACAGGCTCACTATCTAGCTAGCCAGCTGGCTAGCAAACTGACTTAAGTAGCTGACAACTAAGTGACTTAACTAGCAAATTACCTAGCTAGCCAGCTGACTTAAATAGTTAGCTAACTAGGAAGCTACCTTCCTATCCAGCTGACTTAAGTAGTTAGCTAACTACTTGGCTACCTAGCTAACAAGCTGACTTAGTTAGCTGCCTAGTTAGCTGGCTGACTTAACCAGATGGCTACGAAGTTAACTTACTCGTTATCTAACATGCTAGCTAGCTGACTTAATCATCTAACATATATCATTAGCTAATGAGCTAGCTAGCTGACTCAATCAGCTGACTTAACTCGTTAGCTTACAAGCTATCTGACTAATCCAGATGACTTAACGATTAGCTAACTAGCAAGCTAGCATACTCAAATAGCTGACTAAAGCCATTTGCTGACTAGTTAACCTGCTGACTCAACCAGCTGACTTAACACCTTAGTTAACTAGCTAATTACCTGACTCAACCTGCTGACTTAACCCGTTAGCTAATTGCCCAGAA
>NW_007237755.1:4379-6136 GCF_000164805.1 Carlito syrichta | reverse complement strand
TCTAGCTTACTTAACAAGCTAATTACCTACCTTTACAGTTGGCTAGCCAGCTCTCATCTAGCTGTATTAAGCATCTTTCCAGCTGGCTAGCCAACTGACAACTACCTCGCTACCTAGTTAGCCAGTTGGCCAGCCAGCTGATTCAATTAGCTGAATTAACTAGCTAACTAACTAGCAAGACAGCTGACTTAAATAGTTGGCTAACTAGCTAGCTACCTAGATAACAAGTTGACTTAAATAGCTGCGTATCTAGCTAACTGACTTAACTGCTAGCTAACTAGTTAGCTTACCTGTTATCAAATGTGCCAGCTAGCTGACTTAATCATCCAACTTAACTCTTTAGCTAATGAGCTTCCTAGGTGGCTCAAGTAACTGACAACTCGCTAGCTAACTAGCTTTCTAGCTGACTCACCCAGCTGACATAACTTGTTAGCTAATTAGCTAGCTAGCTTCCTCAACCAGCTGACTCAACCCGTTTGCAAACTAGGTAGCTAGATGACTCAACCAGCTGTCTTAACCAGTTAGTTAACTAGCTAACTACCTGACTCAACCTGCTGTCTTAACCCATTAGCTAACTAGCTAGCTAGCTGTCTTAACCAGCTGACTTAATTAGAAATCTGACTTAACTGCCTGAATTATGTCAGTGACATCTATTTAGGTAGCTGACTTAACTGGCCAACTTAACTAGTTAGCTAGTTGACTTCAACATTTGAATTAAATAGTTAGCTAACTATTTATCTAGTTGAATAACTAGCTGAGTTAACGAATTAGCTAACTAATTAGGTAGCAGACTTAAGTAGCTGACTTAAATATTTAACTACTGAGCTAGCTGAGTTAGAAAGCTGACTTAGCTAACTAGCTGCTTAGCTAGCTGACTTAGCTAGCTGACAACTAGTTGGCTAAAGAGATACCTAGCTGACTTAACGAGTTGGTTAATGAGTTAGCTACCTGTTTTAACTAGTTGGTAAATGACTTAGTTAGCTGAATTAGCTAGTTGTTTAACAAGTTAGCTAGGTGACTTAACTTGGTTGACGAGTCGACAGAATATTTAGGTTTTTAACACGTTGGCTGACTACACGACCGACTTGTTAGCTGGCTTAAGAAGTTGGCCGACTAGTCGGAAGACTAATTAGCTGGTTTAGATCGTTGTCTGACGAGTTGGCCCACTAGTCAGCTCTGTTAATTAGTTGGATGGCTGGTGTGCTGACCTAACTAGTTGGCCAATTTGTAGGCCAATTAGTTAGATGGCCTAAATTGTTGGCGACTATTTAGATGAGCTAACTTGTTGGCTGACAAGTTAGCCGACTATTTGGCTGATTGGTTAGTTGATTTAACTAGTTGGAGCTAGGTGGCAGACCAGTTAGCTGACTTAATTAGTTGGCCAGCGAGTGAGCCGACAGGTGAGCTGCTTTAACTAATTGTGCAGTGAGTGATCCGACAGGTAAGCTGACAACTAGTCAGGCAACAAGTGAGCCAACTGTTCAGCTGACTTAACTATTCGGCTGGCGATTGAACTGACTGGTCAGCTGACTTTAGTCGACTGGCAAGTGAGCTGACTGGTCAGAGGACTTAACTAGTCAGCAGGTCAGTAAGTTGACCAATGAGCTGACTTAATTAGTCGACCAACGATTGAGACGACAGGCAAACTGCCTTAACTAGTCAGCTGGTGATCAAGTCGACTGTTGAGCTGACTTAACTAGTGTTCTGGAGAGCAAGCCTACTAGCTAGCTAACCTGTTGGCCTCTGAGAGAGCTGAC
>NW_007237755.1:3274-4359 GCF_000164805.1 Carlito syrichta | reverse complement strand
CCTACCTAGATAGCCAGCAGTCTAGCCAGTTAACTTAACTAGCTGAGGTAACTAAGTAGACAGCTTGGTATCTAGCAGACTGAACTAGCTACCTACCTAGTTAGACAGCTTGATAGCCAGCTGATTTAACTAGCTGACATGACTAGATAGCCTGATGGCTTGCCAGCACACTTAACTAGCTACATACCTACATAGCCCTCTGGCTTGACAATGGATTTAACTACCTAACTACCTAGCTAAACTGCTGGCCAGTGGGCTGACTCAACTATGTAACTTAACTAGCTAGCCAGCTTGCTAGCCCGCTGATTTAACTAGCTAGGTACCCTGATAGGTAGCTGGCTAGAGAGCTGACTAAACAAACTGACTTAACTGGATAGATACCTAGCTGACATAACTAGGTGACTTAACTAGCTAGCTACCTAGCTAGCCAGCTGACTTAAAAAGCTGTCTTAACTAGCTAACCAGCTGGCTGAGCCACTGACTTAATTTGCTGACTTAACGAGCAAGCCAGCTACCTGTCCAGCTGAATTAACTAACTGACTTAACCAGCTAACCAGTTGGCTAGCCAGCTGACTTAACTCACTGACATCACTACCTAGCAGGTAGTTATCTAGATGACTTAACAAGCTAGCTACCTACCTAGCCAGTTGGCTAGCCAACTATCTTATCTAGCTGAATTAACCTGCTATCCAGCTGGCTAGCCAACAGATTTAACTAGCTCACTACCTAGCTAGCCAGCTGGCTAACCAGCTGACTTAAATAACTGAATTAGCTAGCAGTTATCTAGCTACCCAGCTGATTTAAATTGTTAGCTATCTAGCTAGCTATATAGTTAGCCAGCTGACTTAAATTTTGCTAACCAGCTAGCGACCTAGCTAACATGCTGACTTAAATAGTAAGCTTCCTTGCTAGCTAGCTGACTTAACCCGCTAGAAAACTAGTTAGCTAAATCATTACCTAATGTGCTAGCTAGGTGACTTAATCATCTGACTTAGCTCCTTAGCTAATGAGCTGGCTAGCTGATTCATCTAGATGAGTTAACTCGTTAGCTATCTAGCTAGCTAGCCTACTCAACCAACTGACTA
>NW_007237755.1:0-3089 GCF_000164805.1 Carlito syrichta | reverse complement strand
CTGACTCAACCTGCTGACTTAAATCTTTAGCTAACTAGATAGCTAGATGTCGTAACCAGGTGACTAAATTAGAAAATTGACTTAACTAGTTGACTTAGCTAGCTGACTTAACTACTTGGCTAGCTGACTTAACTGTGTGACTTTACTAGTTGTCTAGCTGACCTAATTACCTGAATTAAATAGTTAGCTAACTATTTAACTAGCTGAATAACGAGCTGACTTATCTAATTAGCAAACTAGTTAGGTAGCAGGCTTAAGCATCTGACTTAAATAATTAGCTAACTAGTGAGCAAGATGACTTAGCAAGCTGAATTGCCTAGCTAGCTATTTAGCTAGCTCACTTAGCTAACTGACATAACTAGTTAGCTTACAAAATAGCTAGCTGAATTAACAAGTTGGCTAATGAGTTAGATAACTTTTTTAACTAGTTGGCAAACGAGTTAAATAGCTGACATAACGAGTTGGTTAATGAGTTAGCTAGTTGACTTAACTTGTCTGATGAGTCTGCCGACTAGTTAGCTGGGTTAACACGTTGGCTGCTTCTCAGCTGACTGCTTGCTGGTTTAACAAGTTGGCTGACTATTTGGCCGACGATTTAGCTTGGATAACTAGTTGGCTGAGGAATTGACTCCATAGTTAGCTCGGTTAAGTAGTTGGCTGCCTAGTTTGCTCACCTAATTATTCGGCCGATTAGTTGGCCGAATAATTAGCTGACTTAACTAGTCAGCCGAATGTTTAGCTGACCTAAATTGTTGGCTCCCAAGTTCGCCCACCAGTTGACCGATTGGTTAACTGTCTTAACTAGTTGCCCGGCTAGTAAGCCAACTGGTTAGCTGACTTAACTATTTGGCGGGCCTGGGATCTGACAAGTTAGCTGACTTAACTAGTCAGCCAGTGAGTGAGTCGACTGGTCAGCTGAATTAACTATTCAACCGGCAAGTGAGCCAATGCATGCGTTGCCATAACTAGTCAGCTGGCGAGTGAGCTGACTGGTGAGCTGACTTATCTAGTCTGCTGGTAAAAATGGCAACTACTTAGCCGACCTGTTGGCCTGCAAGTAAGCTGACAAGTTAGTTAACCTGTTGTCTGGTGAGCACGCTGAATAGTTTGCTTACCTCTTAGCAGGCGAGTGAGCTGACTATTTTGCTTACCTGATGGAAAGCGATGTAAGCCCACTAGTTAGCTCACCAGCTAGCTGAATTGCTAGCTGACTAATTGGCTAAGTAACTAGCTGATTTGCTTGCTGCCTTAACTTACTAGCTGACTAGCTAGCTGGCTATCTAGCTGACATTACGATCTAGCAAACAAGCTATCTATCTGTATAGCTAGCTGATTTAACTTGTTAGATAACTGGTTAGTTAGATGGCCAGCTGACTTAACTATCCACCTGACTAGCTAGCTGAAAAGCTAGCTGACTTAACTGGCTAGCTGACTAGCAACCTGACTAGCTAACTGACAGCTAGGTACCTGAATAGTTAACTGACTTGCTAGCTCACTTAACTAGCTAGCTGGCTAGCTAGTTGACTTAAGTAGCTGACTAACTAGTTGGCTGGCTCAGCTGGCTAGCCAGCTA
The DNA here is from genome assembly GCF_000164805.1 of Carlito syrichta. NCBI lineage: Eukaryota > Metazoa > Chordata > Mammalia > Primates > Tarsiidae > Carlito > Carlito syrichta. The sequence goes on along the minus strand of NW_007237755.1, from coordinate 1,516 downwards.
GCCAGCCAACTAGTTAGTGACCTTGTTGGCTATATGGCTAGCCAGATGTCTTAACTAGCTAGCAACCTGGCTGACTAGCAGGCTAGCAAGTTGACAATCTAGACAGCGGGCTGGCCACCTGTCTTGCCAGCCGGCTTAAATAGCCAGCTGGCTGGTTGGAAAGTGGAATTGCCAGTCGGCTTGAATAGCCAGCCACCCTACAGGTCAGCCGGCTAGCCATTCAGCTTAACTACCTGGCCACCCTCTTGACCAGCCTGCTAACCAGCCGGCTTAACTTGCCAGTCACCTAGCTAGCCAGCCGGCTAACCAGCTTTCTTAACTAGCTGACTGAACTAGATAGCCATCTGTCTAACCAGCTGGCTTGACTAGAGAGCCACCAAGTGTGTCAGACTACTAACCATCTCACTTAACTCGCTGAATAAACTAGCTACCAATCTGGCTAGACAGCTGACTTAATTAACTAGCTACCTGCCTAGACAGGTGACTAGTCAGCTGACTTAACTAGCTGACTTAACCAGCTAGCCAGCTGGCCAGCCAGCTGCCTTAGTAGCTAGCTACCTAACTAGCCAGATGGCTAGCCACTTGAATTAACTAGCTGACTTAACAAACTATGCAGTTGGTTAGTCAGCTGACTCAACTAGTTTACTTAACTCGTTAGCCAGCTGACTAGCCAGCTGACTTAACTAGCTGACATACCTAGATAGCCAGGTGGCTAGCAAGCAGACTTAAGTAGCTAGCTACCTATGTATTCCGCTGGCTTGCTAGCTGACTTAACTACCTAACTACCTAGCAAACCAGCTTGCTAACCAGCTAACTTAACTGGCTGTCATAACTAGCTTCCTGCTTTCTAACCAGTTGAATTAACTAGCTTGCTTTATAGCTAGCCAGCTGAATATCCAGCTGAATTAACTAGGTGATATCTAGCTAGTCAGCTGTCTAGCCAGCTGACTTATCTAGCCTGCTACCTACCTAGCCAGCTGGCTAGTAAGCTGACAACTAGGTGACTTAACTAGCTAGTCAGGTTGCTAGACTGCTGACATAACTAGCTAGCTACCTAGCTAGCAAGCTGGGTAGCTAGCTGACTTAACTACCTAGCTTCCTAGCTTGCCAGCTGACTTAACTAGCTGAAATAACTAGCAAGCCAGCTGGCTGGCATCTTACATAAATAGCTTTTTAACTAGCTAGCCAGCTGGCTAGCCAACTGAATTAACGTACTGACTTAACTAGTTAACCAGAAGGTTAGCCAGCTGACTATAATAGCTGACTTAACTAGCTGGCCAGCTGTCAAGCTACCTGATTTAATTGCCTAGCTACCTAGCTAGCCAGCAGGCTAGCCAGCTGATATAATTAGCTGACTTAATGATGTAGCCAGCTGGCTAGCCAGCAGACTTAACTACCTAACTACCTAGCTAGACATCTGGATAGCCAGTTGACTTAACTAGCTCACATAACTACATAGCCTAAGACTAGACAGCTGACTTAAGTAGCTACCAACTGCATAGCCTGCTGGCTTGCC
>NW_007237754.1:0-1391 GCF_000164805.1 Carlito syrichta | reverse complement strand
TAATCGGGTAACTGGTAGTACAAATCCCTAAAGGTTCTCGGGACAATCAAGGCCCAGATTCCCGGAAAAAAAGTATCATATTGCCGTATTTGGATGTAACTTTGGTCATAAGATGAACTTCGTAATCCTTAAATTTCCGTTTGTACTTTATTTGTCGAGGGGCTGAGGATTTAGCAGTTGTCAAATATATAGTAAGTATTTTTGAAATCCATGGATTTCACGTCCCTAGGAAACGTCTGGGCATCTGTATTTTTGTACACAGCGTTTTGGAATCCACATGGACAGGGAAATTCAGGGCATCTTGCTAAGAACGGAAAGGGAATCCGATTCTTGGAGTTCTCAATCGCCTAAATCTGCAAAGTCTCTTGATAAGGTTTAATCAGCAATTTGGGCATCCATGTCGCCACATTTTTATTGTGTCTTTTGAAAAGGGACCAGGAATCTTGAGTTCCAATTCCTCAGGAACTTTATGGGAGTCTTTCTCTTGAAATCCAAGCAACTGGAATTCTAGATCACCAGGCAATATCTTGGCGTCTGTCTGAGAATGAAACAGGAATTTCAGTAATGGGAGTCCTCATAAACAGAGCACGGCACGACCTGTTGCTACGGAAGAATAAGGAATCTTGTTTACACGAGGCCTCCATCTCAAAAACGTACAGACCGTCTTGCTAAGAGATAACCACCTTTCAGATTTTGGGAGTAGGAATCTGGATATTGGGAGTCCTCATATACAGGAAACTGCACTGTCTATTGCTAAAGGAGAATAAGGAGTCTGGTTTACACATGTCCTCCATCCCAATAAAACTTCAGGGTCTCATCATAAGGGCTAAACACGACTTTTCCTAAGAAAGAATAAGGAATGTGGGTGACATGTTTTCTCAATCTCCAAAAAAGTATACGAAGTCTTCCTAAGATCTAAACAAGAATCAAACTTTCGACGCATGTATCTGTGAACTGGAGTACTCATATACAGGTAATTGCATGACTGTTGCTAAAATAAGGAATCTGGGTTATACGAGTCCTCAGCCTGAAAATCTACAGGGCATCTTGCTGATGGCTAAAGAAGCATCAGGGATTCGAGGCATGAATGTATGTAATACCAATCCACATATACAGGAAACTACATGGCCTCTTACTAATAAAAGAGAAGAAATCTGTTTTCCACGGTTCCTCCATCAAAAAATCTACATGACTTCTTACTAAGGGCTAAACAAGAATCTGGCTTTCGAAACAGGAATCAAGGGAAAGAGAGTCCTCACATACAGGACACTACTTGCCCTCCAACTAAGTACTAATAAAGAATTATTGCCAGATTCCAGGACAAAAAATCGTTTGCCATATTTGGATGTAACTCTGGTCTTAAGGTGAGCCCTGTAATCCTTCCACTTCCG
>NW_007237753.1:0-303 GCF_000164805.1 Carlito syrichta | reverse complement strand
CATCTCAAAAATCATCCATCATGACCAAGTAGGTTTCATACCTGGGATGCAAGTCTGGTTTAACATTCATAAAACCATGAATGTAATTTAAATACATCAACAGATGTCAAAACAAAAAACACATGATTATATCATTAGATGCAGAAAAAGCTTTTGATAAACCCAGCATCCCTTCTTGATAAAAACACTTGAACATCTAGGCATAAGTGCAACATACCTCAAAATAGTAAAAGTCATCTATGAGAAACCCACAGCCAGCATACTCCTAAACGAACAAAAATTGGAACCATTTCCCCTGAAAAC
>NW_007237752.1:0-624 GCF_000164805.1 Carlito syrichta | reverse complement strand
CCCCCATTATAAAAATGGGCAAAAGATATGAACAGACACTTCACAAAAGAAAGACATACAAGCAGCCAACAGACACATGAAGAAATGTTCAACCTCACTAATCATCCAGGAGATGCAAATCAAAACCACACTGAGATACCACCTAACTCCAGTCAGAATGGCAATTATCAATAACTCAAAAAATAACAGCTGCTGGAGAGGGTGTGGAGAAAAGGGAACACTTCTACACTGTTGGTGGGAGTGTAATCTAATGCAACCTCTGTGGAAAGCAGTGTGGCAATTCCTAAAAGCTCTAAATATCAACCTCCTATATGACCCTGCAATCTCCCTACTGGGAATATATCCTGAAGAACTCAAATCACTCTATCAGAAAGATACCTGCACATGAATGTTTATCACAGCATTGTTCACAATAGCAAGAACTTGGAAGTAACCATGCTGTCCATCAAAAGAGGTCTGGATTAAAAAAATGTAGTACATATACACGATGGAATACTATGCAGTCATAAAAAAGAACAAAATCATGAATTTCGCAGCAACCTGGATGGAACTAGAATCTATAATACTGAGTGACCTCTCACAGAAACAAAGATCTAAGTATCACATGTTCTCACTCATATAGAA
>NW_007237751.1:0-734 GCF_000164805.1 Carlito syrichta | reverse complement strand
AGCCCCCATTTTCAAGACTATCCTGGGCACCTGGGTGAGACGTCTTCTCTACAAGGAACCAACAAAATGAGCTGAGCATGGTGCCGCACACATGTTGTTCTAGGCCCTCAGGAGGCCACAATGGGAGGATCACCAGATCGCAGCAGGGAGGCCATGGTGGCTGAGAGTGGGCCCTTGCAATCTTTCCTGGCTGTGAGGGTGGGACTCTGAATCAGAATAAAGATACCAACCACCACCACCACAATCACAGCCCGGGTTCAGGGGCTCAGACTGGTATGCCGGCCCTTTGTGGGTTGAGGTGAGTGGTTGGCCTGAGTCTGCAGTTTGAGACCAACCAGGGACACTGGGTAAGACCTCATCTGGATTATCAAAAATAAATACAAGGATTGGCCGGACATGGTGGCGCAGGACTCTGAATCCAGACACTGTGGCACCAGTGCAGGAGGATTGCCTGAGACTGTCACGTAGAGTCCACAGTGCCCATAAGCATGCCCCTGCACTCTGGCCTGCATGACAGAGCAGGATTCTTACTCCAAATAACAATAACCACCACCAAGAACCTTGCCACTCAGTGCGTGGTGTCACCCTCAGGAATGGGAGAGGAAAAGGCACTTTTCTGCCTGTCGTTCATGGGAGGTTTCAAAGGTGGCCACCGGGCATGTCCATTCCACGCCTTCAGCCATGCACCCCAGAAGGTCTGCCTCCACCCTCCACACTCATACCCAACAGCAAAG
>NW_007237750.1:0-622 GCF_000164805.1 Carlito syrichta | reverse complement strand
AACATAACTATCAGATATAAATAGCTAGGTTACCTAGCTAGCCAGCCGACTTAATTAGCTGATATAACTAGTTAGCTACATAGTTTGCTATCATATAGCTAGCTGATTTAACTAGTTGACTTAACTAGCTGACTAGCTGACATATCTAGCTGACTTAACTAGCTAGCCACCTAGCTTGCCAGCTGACATAACTAGCCGAAATAACTAGTGAGTCAGCTGGCTACCCATCTGACGTAACTAGCTGTTTAACTAGCTATTCAGCTGGCTAGTCAACTGACATTACCAGCTGACTTAACTAGCTAGCCAGCTGGTTAACCAGTTGACTAAACTAGCTGAATTAACTAACAGGCCAGCTGGCTAGCCAGCTGAATTATTTGCCTAGCTACCAGCTAGCCAGCAGCCTACCCAGCTGACAACTAGCTGACTTAATGAAGCAGCCATCTGGCTAGTCTGCAGACTTAACTAACTAACTACCAAGCTAGACAGCTGAATAGCCAGCTGACTTAACTATCTGATATAACTAGATAGCCTGATGGCTACCCGCTGACTTAATTAGCTACCTACCTATATATTCTGCTAGCTTGCCAGCTTACTTAACTACCTAACTACCTAGCTAACCTGG
>NW_007237749.1:0-914 GCF_000164805.1 Carlito syrichta | reverse complement strand
TTGACTCTCTGGTTTGCTGACCTAACTAGTCAGCCGACAATTTAGCCGACTCGTTACCTGACCTAACTAGTCAGCAGACTTGTTAGCTGAGCTAACTTGTCAGCTGACATGCTGGCCAACTAGTCAGGTGATTGGTTAGCTGACTTAACTAGTTGGCCATTTACTTGGCTGACCGGTTAGCTGACTTAACTAGTTGGCCAATGTGTTAGCCAATAGGTGGGCTGATTTATTTTTATTTTTTAATTTTTATTTTACATTTTTAAACCATTTTTTTTACTTTGTTTTATTGTAGTGATGTCAGTTACAAGTCAGGGTTAGGTACATGAGTCATCTATATGTCGGTGGAATTTGGGCTTCCAAGCAGTCCTCACTTCCCTGGTTTAAGACCAGATATGTTGTCAACATTTCCCCCCTCCTTTCCTGGCAGTGTCCTGCAACTGCCAGTCCCTCCCTTGTGTAATTGTGGTTAACATTCAGATCCCACTTACATGTGAGAGCATGTGGTATTCAGTTCTTTGTTTCTATGATAGATCACTGAGTATGATTGTGTTCAACTCCATCCAATTTACTGTGAAGTCCATGATTCTGTACCTCTTTATGGCTGCATAATACTCCACTGTGTATATGTACCACATTTTCTTTAACCAATTCACATTTCTTTTTATTGTAGAAATGAGTTGCCCAGGATGGTCTCAAATCATTGGACTCAGGCAATCCTCTTGCCTCCACCTCCCAAAATGCTGGAATTAACAGGATGAGCCACCACACCTGCCTCCAGGCCACTTTCAGTTCGCCAGAGGATTGATTCCATGTTTTTGCTATGGTGAATAGTGTGACAATGAACATGTATGTACAGGTGAATTTTGTGTAGAGTGATTTATGTTCCTCTGGGTTTAGAGGAAGTTTAGGTTTAC
>NW_007237748.1:0-518 GCF_000164805.1 Carlito syrichta | reverse complement strand
GTAATGGAGTGGAATGAATTGGAATGGAGTTGAATGGAGAGGAATGGCATGGAGTGGAATAAAATGGAGAGAAATGGAATGTAATGTAATGGAGAGGAATTGAACGGAGAGGTATGGAATGGAATGGAATGGAAAGGAAGGAAATGGATTTTAGGGGAATGGAATGGAAGGATGAGGAATGGAATGGAATGACATGGAAAGGAATGGAATGGAAAGGAATGGATTGGAAATATAGAATTTAAAGAATGGGATGAAATGGAGAGGAATGGAATGGAATGGAATCGAATAGTATTGAACTGAATGGAATGAAATGAAATGGAATGGAGAGGATTGGAATGTAATGGAATGGAGAGAAATGGAATTGAGAGGTATGAAATGGAATGGAATGGAATGGAATTGAATGCAATGGAATGGAGAGGAATGAATGGAGTGGTATTGAACTGAATGGAGAGGAGGGGAGAGGAATGGAATGGAATGGAATGGAAGGGAGAGGAATTGAATGAAAGGGAGAGGATTTG
>NW_007237747.1:0-378 GCF_000164805.1 Carlito syrichta | reverse complement strand
CATTCCACTCCATTCCATTCCATTCAATCCATTGTCCTCCAATCCATTCCATTCCATTCCTCTCCATTCCAATCCATTCCATTCCAATCCATACTACTCCACTCCTTTCCATTCCTCTCCCTTCCGTACTTCCCCATTCCACTCATTACATTCCTCTCCCTTCCATTCCACTCCATTTCTCTCCGTTCCATTCCTCTCCATTCCTTTCCATTCCTCTCCATCCATTCCTCTCCATTCCAATCCTCTCTTTTCCATTCCATTCCATTCCATACCTCTTCATTCCATTCCTCTCCATTTCATTCCATTTCACTACATTAGATTAGATTCTTTTCTATTCCATTCTTTTCCATTCCTCTCCATTGTATTCCATTCCATTCC
>NW_007237746.1:0-735 GCF_000164805.1 Carlito syrichta | reverse complement strand
TCAGTCAATGAGATACTCATCACAAAAGAGAGCCAGTCTCTGATGCACCTATCCCAGAGGAGGGTCAGTCACTAAGACACCTACCACAGAAGTGTCAATCACTGAACACCCATTCCAGAGAAGGGAACATCATTGGGACACTCATTAGGAGGAAGACCAGACCGTGAAGCATAAATCCCAGAGAAGGGCCACTAACTGGGGAAAACACTAGGAAGAAAGGCCATTTCTGGGGCACTGATAAGAGTGGAGTGGCTGTCATGGAGGAACTCATCACAAATGAGGCCCAGTCCCTGGCCACCCATCACAGAGAAGTCCCAGTCACCCAGACACCCATCACAGTGGAGGACCAGTCATTGAAGCACCCAACCAGAAAATGAAATGTCACTGGGACACCCATTTATAAAGGAAGGCAAGTCACCAGGGAATCTATGATGGAGCAGGCCAAGTCACTGGGCACTAATCACAAAGCAGGGACTGTTCTAGTGCACCCATCACAGACAAGGAACAGCCAATGAGGCACCTGTCACTGAGAAGAGCCATTAACAGAGGCAGCCATCATTCATGAAGGTCAGTCATTGGGACACAAAATAGGAGAATACTCAGCCCTTGAGGCATCCCTCATAGTGGAAGCTTAGTCACCTCTGCAAACAATACATAAGAAATTAAGTCACCGTGTTATTTACCAGAGAGAAGAACCAGTAATGGAGTTTACCATCACAGAGTAGGCCCAGTCTC
>NW_007237745.1:0-924 GCF_000164805.1 Carlito syrichta | reverse complement strand
TGCCCTCCTCTGGGATGGGTGAGTCAATGACCCTGCTCTGTAATTGGTGCCTCAGTGTCTGGCCCTCACCTGTGATGGGTGACTCAGTGACTGGTCCACCTTCTAATGGCTGCTTAAGTGACTGGATCACTACTGGGAAGGTTGCCTCATACACTGACCCTCCTCATTTTTTTTTTTTTGAGTTGGAGTCTCACTCTGTTACCCAGACTGGAGTGTAGTGGCCACACCCAGCCACCGCAGCCTCGACCTGTTGGGCTCTGGCGATCCTTCCGCCTAGCCTAACAAGTAGCCGGAATTACAGGCATGCATTACCACTCCCAGCTGTTTTTTTTTTGGATTTATTGTAGACATGAGGTCTCGCTGCCCAGGCGGGTCTTGAACCCGTGGACTCAGGCAATACAATCACCTCAGTCTCCCAAAGGCATGGGATTACATGCTGAGCCATAGAGCCCAGCTTTGACCCTCCTCTTGAATGGATGTCTGAGTGACTGACTCTTTTGTGATGATGCCTCAATGCCTGGGACTCCTTTGTGATGGTGGTCCCAGTGACGAGCCTTCTTTTATGATGGATGTCACAGTGACTTGAAATTCACTGTGGTGCCTGCTCCAGTGACTGTCCCTCCTTAGTGACACGTACCCCATTAACTAGCCCTATTCTGTGATATGTGCGCCAGTAACTGGACTTTTCTGTGGTAGATACCCCAGTGATTTGTCCTCAAACTATTGAGTGTCTGAGTAACAGGTCCTCACCTTTGCTGAATTCCTCGATGACTTGTCTTCCTCTGTGATGTGTCACAGACTTTGTCCCTCCTTTGTTCCAAGTGCCTTTGTGACTGGCCCCCCCTCTGTCATTGACGCCCCAGTGATAGGCCTTCCTGTTTTTGGATACCCCAGTAACTGACTCTTCGCTGGGATTGATGTCTT
>NW_007237744.1:0-984 GCF_000164805.1 Carlito syrichta | reverse complement strand
GATACCCTGATTTCAATATATTATGATATATGCCCTCTTATGAATATTCTCCAGTGGATGTCCTTTGATGGATGTCCTCTGAAGTCTGCCCTTTAAAAAAAACTGCAAGAGAGAGTTGATAAACATCAAACTTTTAATGTTTTCCATGTGGTTACTCTAGATCAGCAGACTCGGTAAGCATGTGCTCTGCCTTCCAAGACAAAATTGTATCAAATATTTTTCAGCAACCTGAAGTTAGCATCATGAGAGTCTACAATATCTATTGTCTTGCAATCCCCTGCCATACTGCTAAGCATAGTTTTGGTTATTGTTATATATAATTCTACTTCCAGATACCATTTTCTCTATTAGCTGCTACAATATAGAGACCCCCCAAACAAGTGACTTTGAAGAATGAAGTTCACTACTTTCCCACATGGCAGTCTAAAGCTCACAAAATGACTCTACCACTGGAAGCACATGATATTCAAGGTTGTTGCAGTTGTCAGCATTTCTCAGCCAGCAGAAAAGGATGAAGTGATAATACAAGGCAAACAGGTGCTCTTTAAAGGAGAACCTATAAATTACATACAAATCTCATATCACTTTGGCTTAGACTTATTTGCATGGTCACACCTAGATACAAATTTGTCCTCTAATTGATGTCTACCTGCTTTGCTGAAATTGGCTGGAGAGGGATCATATTGCTAAAAAGGAAAAAAAGAATGGACTTTTACTTCCTGAACCTGGTGTTCTTTCTTCCACAAGTTATTTTAATGGTTAAATAGTAAATTAACAATATTTGCAACAGCTTTAAAAGCCTTTATTTGCCAAAGGGAAAATTATGGAAAAAAGGAAAATCAATTCATAGTTCCCTGGATGACATTTTAAAATATCTGTACTATAAAAAATAACTGCTAAAAACCCTTCTAAAGTTTAAGAAGTTAATAAAATTGCTATTAATTAAATTCTCAATTAATCTTAATTATAAATACTGTGTCATTA
>NW_007237743.1:0-677 GCF_000164805.1 Carlito syrichta | reverse complement strand
AGGCTAACCAGCTGGCTAGCTGGTTAATTCAGCTAGTTAAGAGAGCTGGCAAATCAACTGTCAAGAGAGGTAGCTAGCTAGTTAGTCAGCTAGATAGCTTCCTGGCTAGCTACTGATGTCAGTGAGTTAAGTCAGCTGGCTAGCCAACTGTCTACCTGGTTAAGTCAGCTAGTTTAGTCAGTTATCTATTCAACTGGTTAGCACACTAACAAGTCAGCACACTAAAAAGTTGGATAGATAGATAGCTAGCCAGCTAGATAAGTCAGCATGCTAGTCAGCAGGCTAGCAGTTCAAGTCAACTAGTTAAGTAAGTTGGTTAGCCTGCTGGCCAGGTATGTAGCTAGCTAGTTAAATAAGCTGGCTAACTAGCTTGCTAGATTATGTCAGCTAGGTAAGTCAACTGGCTAGCAAGCTGGCTAGATAGAGAGTCAGGTAGTTAAGTCAGCTGACTAGGCAGCTGACTAGCTGTTTAAGTCAGCGGGCCACAAGCTGGCTAGCTAGGTAAGACAGCTCATAAAGTCAGTTGGCTAACCAGCTGGTTAGCTAGTTAAAAATGCTAGTCAAGTCAGATGGCTATTCCTCTGGCTAGCTAGTTATTTTAGCTAGCTAAATTAGCTGGCTAGCTAGGAAGCTAGCTATATAAGTCAGGTAGTGATGTCAGCTAGCTATCTAGTTAA
>NW_007237742.1:0-621 GCF_000164805.1 Carlito syrichta | reverse complement strand
ATCTAGCAAGCTGACTAGCCAACTGACTTACCTAGCTGACATAAGCTAGAAAGATGGCTAACCAGCTCACTTAACTAGCTAGCTACCTACCTTGCCAGCAGGCTAGCCGCTGACTGACCTAAACAACTAGCCTGCTGGCTAGCAAGCTGACTTATCTAGCTAGTTATCTACCTAACCAGCTGGCTAGACAGCTGACAAAACTAGCTGACTTAACCAGCTAGATAGTAGCTATCCAGTTTACTTTCCTCGAACACATCACTAGCTAGCCATGGAGCTATCTAGCTGACCTAACTAGCTAGCTATCTACCTTGCCAGTTTGACTAGCCAACTTGTTAATTAGCTGAATTAACTAGCTAGCCAGCTGGCTAGCCGACTAACTTAACTAACTCGCTACCTAGCTAGCCAGTTGGCCAGTCTACTGATTTAATTAGCTGAATTAACTAGTTAACTACCTAGGAAGAGAGCTTACTTAAATAGTTGACTAACTAGCTTGCTACCTAGCTACCAGCTGATTTACACAGTTAGCTAACTAGCTAACTACCTAGCTAACATGCTGACTTGAATAGCTAGCTATGTAGCTAGCAAGCTTACTTAACCAGTAAGCTAAATAGTTAGCTTACC
>NW_007237741.1:0-1068 GCF_000164805.1 Carlito syrichta | reverse complement strand
AGTCATCTGTCTAACCTGCAGCGCTATGTAACTATTTACTAGTTATTGAGCTGGCTAGCCAGCTTGCTATCTTAATTTAGCTTTGTAAATCAGTTCCCTAGCCAGCTGACTATATATTTAGCCAGCTATTTAAGTCACCTGGCTAGCCAGCTAACTAGCTGGCTAACTCAGCTAGTTAAGTCAGCTGTAAACCTGGTGCCTAGCTAGTAAAGTCAGCTCATTAAGTCTGTTGGCAATCCAGCTGTTTAGCTAGTTAGAAAGCTAGTTAAGTCAGATGGCTAGCCATTTGGCTAGCTAGTTTTTTCTGCTAGTTAAGTCAGTTGGTTAGCTAGGAAGCTAGCTATATAAGTCAGCTAGTTATGTCAGCTATGTAGCTCGATAAGTCAGCTACTTAAGTCAACTGGCTAGCTAGATAGCTATCTATGTAGCTAGCTAGTTAAGCAAGCTAGTTAAGCCGGCTGGCAGGCTAGGTAGCTAGCTAGTTATGTCAGCTAGCTAAGTTAGCTGTCTAGCTAGTTAAGTCAGCAAGTTAAGTCAGCAGGCTAGCCTGTTAAATAGTTTGTTAAGTAACCTAGTTAAGTAAGCTCAATAGACATCTGGTTAGCTAGGCAGCTAGCTAGTTAAGTCATCTGGCTATCCAGTGCTACTTAGGTACCTAGGCAGTTAAGTCAGTTGCTAGTCAGCTGGCTAGCTAGTTAAGTCACCTAGTTAAGTCAGCTGGCTAGAAAGCTGGCTAGCTATGTAGCTAGATAGTTATGTCAGCAGTCTAGACCGCTAGCTAGCTAGTTAAGTCACCTAGTTAAGTCAGTTGGCTATCCAGCTGGCTAACCAGGTAGGTTGCTAATTACCTCAGCTGGCTTGACAGCTGGATAGCTAATTAAGTCACCTAGTTTAGTCAGCTGTGTAGCCAGCAGGCTAACTATATAGCAAGCAAGTTAATTCAGCTGACTATCAAGCAGGCCAGGTATTTATGTCAGTTAGTTAAGTCAGCTGGCTAGCCAGTTGGCTAGCTAAGTAGCAAGCTAGTTATTTCAGTTGGCTATCCAGCTTACTAGGTAATTAAGTCAG
>NW_007237740.1:6016-6803 GCF_000164805.1 Carlito syrichta | reverse complement strand
CAGACAATTAGTTAAATCAGCTCACCTGTCGGCTCCCTCACTGGTAGACTAGTTAAGTCAGCTAACCGGTCATCCATCTAGCCTTCCAACTAGTTAAGTCAGCTAACCAATTGCTGGAATAGTCGGCCAACTAGTCAGTCAAAAAGTTATCTCAGCTAACTAGTTGCTGACAAGTTAGACCATCTAACTAATTGGCATAATAATTGGTCAAATAGTTAGGTCAAAACTCCAGCCATCCCACTAGTTAACAAAGCTGACTAGTGGGCCAACTTGTCAGTCAACTATCTAACCCAGCTAACTAGTCTGCTGACTAGTCAGCCAAATTGTTAAGCCAGCTAATAAGTTGGCCGTTTAGTCAGCCAACGTGTTAAAACTGCTAACTATTCTGCTGACTCGTCAGACAAGTTAAGTCAACCAGCTAACTCGTTAAACAACTAGTTAAGTCAGCTAGATAGCTCATTTACCAACTAGTTAAAACAGATCGTTAACTTGTTAAACAACTCATTAAGTAAGCTAACTATCTCAGTAGCCAACTAGTTATGTCAGTTAGCTAAGTCAGCTAGCTAACCTGTTAGCTAGCTAAGTCAGCTAGCTAAGTAAGTTAGCTCACTAATTAGCTAAATATTTGTCAGCTACTTAAGTCTTCTACCTAACTAGTTAGCTAATTAGTTAAGTCAGCTAGTTATTCAAATAGTTAATAGTTAGCTAACTATATAATTCAGGTATTAAAGTCAACTAGCTAACTAGTTAAGTTGGTCAGTTAAGTCACTACCTAAGTAGTGAAGTC
>NW_007237740.1:3435-4529 GCF_000164805.1 Carlito syrichta | reverse complement strand
CAGCTAGTTAAGCCAGCTAGTTAAGACAGCTGGCTAGCTAGGTAGCTAGCTCGTTAAGTCAGCCAGTTAAGTCAGCGAACTAATTCAGCAGGCTAACCAGCTGCCTAGCTGGGTAGCTAGCTATTTAATCAGCTGACTAGTCAGTTAGCTAGCTAGTTAAGAAACCTAGTTAAGTCAGCTCACTAGCCAGCTGGTTAGGTAGGTAGTTTGGTAGTTAAATCAGCTGACAAACCAGTGGGCTACGTATTTAGCTAGCTAGTTATCTCAGCTGGCTCTCCATCTGTCTAGCCAGGTAGCTAGGCAGTTAGGTCAGCCTGCTAGCCAGCTGACTAGCTACATAAGTCACCTATTTAAGTCAGCTGGTTAGACAATTGGCTAGCTGGGTAGCTAGATAGTTAAGTCAGCAGTCTAGTCAACTGGCTAGCTAGTTAATCCACCTAGTTAAGTCAGCTGGATATACAGCTTGCCAGCTAAGTAGCTTGCTATTTACCTCAGCTGTCTAGTCAGTTGGCTAGCTAGTTAAGTCACCTATTAAAGTCAGCTAGCTAGCTAGGTTTCTAGCTATAGGGCAAGCTAGTTAATTCAGCTGTCTAGCAAACAGGCCAGTTATTTAAGTCAGCTAATTAATTCAGCTGGCTAGCCACCTGGCTAGCTAGATAGTGACCTTATTAAGGCAGCTATCTAGCCAGATGGATAGCTAATCAAGTCAGATAGTTAAGTCTGCTGACTAGCCAGCTGGCTAACTAGGTAGAGAGCTATTTAATTAGCTGGGTAGCCAGTTGGCTAACTAGTTAAGTCAGCTATCTGGGCAAAATTGATAGCTGGTTAAGTCAGCTAGTTAAGTCAGTTGACTAACCAGCTAAATAACTAGGTACCAAGCTAGTTAAGTCAGCTGGCTAGCCAGTTTGCTACCTAGTAAAGTCAGCTAGTTAATTCATCTGTCTTCCCATCTTGCTAGGTAGGTACCTAGCTAGTTAAGTCAGCTGGCTAGCCAGTTGGCTAGCTAGTTAATTCAACTAGTTACTTTAGCTAGACAGACAGCTGGCTAGCTAGTTAAATCAGATAGATAAGTCAGATGGATAGCTTCTTGCATC
>NW_007237740.1:2075-2609 GCF_000164805.1 Carlito syrichta | reverse complement strand
TTAAGTCAGCTGGCTAGCCGGCTGCCTATCTGGGTAGCTAACTACTTAAGTCAGCTGACTGGCCAGCTGTCTAGCTAGTTAAGTCACCTAGTTAAGTCAGCTCACGAGCCAGCTAGTTAGCTAGGTAGCTAGGTATTTAATTCAGTGGGTAAGGCAGCGGTATACATTGGTAGCTAGCTAGTTAAGTCAGCTGGCTACACACCTGGATAGCTAGAGACGTCAGCTAGTTAAGTCAGTGAGCAAGTCAGCTGGCTAGCTGGTTCTGACAGCTAGTTGAGTCAGCTGGCTAGCCAGCTGGCTTGCTGGATAAGTGAGCTAGTTAATTCAAGTGGCAGGCCAACTGGCTTCCTAGGTAGCTACATAGATAATTCATCTGACTAGCAAGCTGACTGGCTGGTTAAGTCAGCTAGTTAAGTCAGCTGGCTAGCCAGCTGGCTAGCTGGTTAATTCAGCTAGTTAATTCAGATGGACAGTCAGCTGGCTAGCTAGTTAAATCAGATAAATAAGTCAGCTGGCTAGATAGTTGATTCAGTT
>NW_007237740.1:0-1502 GCF_000164805.1 Carlito syrichta | reverse complement strand
TAGGTAGCTAGCTAATTAAATCAGCTGGCTAGCTGGCTGGCTAGCTAGTTAAGTCAGCAAATTCAGTGAACTGGCTAGCCAGCTGGCTAGGTAGGTGGTTAGCTAGTTAAGCCATCTGTCTAGATAGATAGCGATCTAATTAAATCAGCTAGTTAAGACATCTGGTTAGTCAGTTGGCTATCTAGTTGGCTAGCATGTTAAGACAGCTGGTTAGCAAGCTGGTCAGGTAGTTGGCCAGATAATATAGCCGACTTGCTAGGCAGCTGAACACCAGGGTGGCTGACTAGTTAAGCCAGCTTTCTATCCCACTGTCCAGCCAGACGCGTGGCTATTTAAGGTGGCTGTGTAGCCAGGTGGACAGTCTGCTAGCTAGCTAGCCGGCTGCCTAGCCAGAGAGCCAGCCAGGTAGCTAGCTAGTTAAACCAGGTGACTAGACGTCTAGCCACACAGATAGATCACTACTTAAGTCAGTTCTCTAGCCAGGTAGCCAGCCAACTAGCTAGTCAGCTAGTTAACTCAGCTAGCTACGCAGCTAGCTAGTTAAGTCAGCTAGCAAGTCAGCTAACTATTCAGCTAGCTAGTTAAGTCAGCTTGCTAGACAGTTAGTTTGTTTGCTAGTTAGTTATGTCAACTAGATAGCCAGCTAGCTAGTCAGCTAGCTAATTAAGACAGTTCACATACCAGCTAATTACTTGGCTAACTAGTCGGCTAGCAACTCAGCTAGCTGGTCAGCTAAATAGTAGGCTCGTCTGCTTTCCATCAGGTCAACTAAATATTCGACTTGCTCGCCGGCCAACTAGTCAGCAAACTAGTCGGCTCGCTCACCAGCCAACAGGTCAACTATCTTGTCGATTCGCTCAAAGGCCAACAGGTCAGTGAACTAGTCGGCTTGTTCGACAGCCAGCTAGTTAAGTCAGCTCATAGGTCGGCTCACTCATCAGCCGAATACTTAAGGCAGCTCATATGTTGGCTACCTTGCCGGCCGACTAGTTAAGGTGGCTCACTGATCAGCTCAAAACCAGCTGACTAGTTAAGTTTAACCAGTTGGCTCTCTTGACAGCTGACTAAATTCAGCTGACCAGTCATCTCACACGCTGGGTGACTAGTTAAGTCAGCTGACCAGTCGACTTGCCTACTATCCAACTAATTACATCAGGTGACCAATCGGCTCACTCGTCGGTGAACTAGTTAATTCAGCTGACCAGTCGGTTCACTTGCCAACTGACTAGTTAAGTCAGCTAACCAGTCGGCTTACTAGCAGTCCAACTAGTTAAGTTAGCTAACCAATCTTCTGAACAGTGGGCCAACTTTTCAGTGGACAATGTAGGTCAGCTAAGTAGTTGGCTGACTATTTAAGTCAGCTAACTAGTAGGCCAACTAATCGGACTAGTTAGGTCAGCAAGTTAGCAAGCCAACTAGTTAACCCTGCTAAATATTGGGTCAACTACTCAGTCAACTAGTTAACCCAGCTAGTCGGCCGACTATTTGGCCAACAGTTTATG
>NW_007237739.1:0-454 GCF_000164805.1 Carlito syrichta | reverse complement strand
TGCGCATCTCTGATGTGTGCCCATGTGATTATTCTTTCTTCTGTGATGTGTGTCCCAGTGAGTGGATTTTTTCTATTATATGTGCCCCACTGACTGGCACTCATCTGTGATGGGTTCCTCAGTGACTGACCTTTTTCTTTGATGTGTGCCCAGTGACTGACCCTTCTCTTTGATCAATGCCCCAAGATTGATCTTCATTTATATTGGACGCCCTAGTGACTAGTCCTCCTCTTTGATGAATAACTTTTGTGTGGCTTTCCTCTGTGATCAGTGCCTCGGTGAATGGCTCGGTTCTATGGTTGTTGCTTCAGTTACTAGTCCTCCATAATGAGTATTCTTCTGTCTGAACCTACTTCCATGTGGGCACCCCAGAATCTAGACTTTTCCTCTTAGGTAGTTGACCCACTTACTGAGCCTCCTCAGTTATTGGTGCCCCAGTGACTAGCTTTCATTT
>NW_007237738.1:0-962 GCF_000164805.1 Carlito syrichta | reverse complement strand
GGGAGATGGTGGGCTCCCGGGAGCTGAGACCATGCTGGACACCATAGCAAGCGATCACCTTGACCCCAAGCAAAACCCAGAAAACCTTGTATGAGGGAAACCCTTGGTGGGAGGATAGCCTCTGGCCCAGAATTCAATACCAGACTGGAAGACCAGGATATCGGCCAAATAGAAAGCCTGTGATTGCCAAAGTTTCAGAGTCCCAGGACGAGAGGGTGGGCTGAGTTGGGTGGTTTGAGAGTAACTTGGGCAACCTAGTGAATAAATAAAATAAAGAAAGGAAGGAAGGAAGGAGGGAAAGAAAGAAAGAAAGAAATCCATTCTCCTGCAAATCTTCTGCTCTCAGTCTTTCACTTCAGTTCCCCCCATATGTGAGGGTCCCTCAAGCTCATCACCTTCCCGTCCCAACCCCCCCATGACTGCCCCCATGTTGGTGCAGGATTTCCCAAGGCTCTCCTGCAGGGTTTCTGCTAGCTTTCCTCTCCAATGGGAGAAATGTGCACCAGGCAGGCCCACCCTCTGACTTGGCAAGAAGGACCTTCTGCCAAGAAAGGCAAGGGACACATCCCCCACCCGAGGATATTCCTTCCCCTAATCCCAATTTTCATGTCTCTAAAGCCAGTCACCCTGTGACCACACCACACGCAGTTGAGAATCTGTGTATGATTCTGATGCTTTTGGAGACAGGGTCTGGCTCTGTGGACAAAGCTGGGTTGCAGGGACAAGAGGGTCTTTCTCCACCAGCCTTGAAATTGCGGGCTCCTGTGATCCTACCACCTCAGTCTCCGGAGGGGTCAAGATGATGAGCATCTCGACCTCAGACCCCATGTTTGGATGGGTGCAGAGACGGGGTACCCTGCATGGCCCAAGCTGACCTTGGGCTCCTGGGCTCCAGCCATCCTCCTGCCTCTGCCTCCCAGAGTGCTGGGATTCCAGGTGTGGGCCGCCAAGCCACAGTTTTT
>NW_007237737.1:0-1177 GCF_000164805.1 Carlito syrichta | reverse complement strand
CACGGTCACCATGGACTCCACCTGCTGAACTCAGGCGATTCTACCGCCTCGGACAGCCAAGTGACTGAGATCACAAGACTATGCCACCACACCTGGTTTATCTTTGGATTTATTTCTGATGGCCGAGATGAAGTCTCGCCCCATGTCCCAGGCTGGTGTCAGACCCGCAGGCTCAGGCCGTCCAATTGCCTGGGACTCCGGAGGGCTGGGATGCAAGGTTGAGCCCTGAAACCCAGCCTCTGGTTGTTGTTGTGGTGGTGGTTGGTATTATTACTCTGAGTCGGAGTCCCACTCTGTTGCCCAGGCTTTAGTGCAGTGACATGCTTTTGGCCAATGCAGCCTCCACCAGCTGGCCTCCGGAATCCTCCCACCATTTCCACCCGAGTGGCCAAAATGACAGGCATGAGCCACCATGCTCCACTCATTTTTTTGGCTTCTTGTAGAGAAGAGGTCTCGTCAAAGTGCCCAGGGTGGTCTCGAACCTGGGGGCTGAGGCCATCCTCTCGCCTTAGCCTCCCAGATTGCTGGAATGACTGGCGTGAGCTACAGTGCATGACCCCCACACCCCTCTCGTGTCCCCACCATGAGGTCTGCTCCCTTCCAATGACCCAGGACCCTGGAGAGGGCTGCTGGAGTCACCCGACAAACCCTCCATCAGGGGAGGGTCAGGCTCAGGGGCATGTCTCCCCTGGGGTGCCCACCTCAACACCTGCTTCAATTCCCAGGATGGACCCACATGCTCCTCCCAGGGACTGACTCAGGGAAAGGGAGGTTGTGAATCTCAAAACTTTGGGGTGGCAGGAATGCAGAATGACTCATGTTTGTCTCCTGGACACACATAGAGGCAGAGATGGAAAGATGGCCATAGCCCGAGAGCTCGAGACCAGGCTGGACACCATAGTAGGTACCCATCTAGACTCTAAGCAAAACAACAAAAATCTTGGGTGAGGGCAGGCATTGACAGGAGGATTATCTCCAGCCCAGAGTTCAAGACCAGACAGAAAGAGCAGGATATCAACCAAATGGAAAGCCTGTGATCACAGTAGTTTGGGAGGCCCAGGCCGAGAGCATGGCCCAAGTTGGGCGGTTTGAGAGCAGCCTGGACAAACTAGTGGGAAAAGAAAAGAAAGAAAAAAGAAAGAAAGAAAGGAAAGACGGAAAGAAAGACTGAGAGAGA
>NW_007237736.1:0-943 GCF_000164805.1 Carlito syrichta | reverse complement strand
TGTGGGCATGACCTGCTTGTGATATATACTGCAGGTGTCTAACTCTCTCAACTAGACCAAGGTCCAGGGATTGTCATCTATTTTGTTCATTGAATTATGACAGGTGTCTAGAAAGTGCCTTCAAAAAGCAAGTGCTATGTGTGTTGAATGAATGAACCTCACTCTTATCAACCTAGATATCTGAGTGGATCTAGGAACTATCATCTAGCACCTAGGAACCCCTGTGATAGGGTACTGAACAGGGTGAGGGTGGAGAATGGATGGAGTAAGGGTCACAGCACCACCAGGTGTGGCAAGCCGGAGGTGCTACACCGGGAACCCAGAGATCTGAGTAACTACAAAGAATTGCCACACACAGGGGTGAGAGAAGAAAAGATTTATTTAAGAAAAGTTCACCCCCCCCACAGACAGGAAGTGGACCTACACTCTAGATGAGAGTTGTATTGTAGGCCCCCCAGAGTCCTGGCTTAAATTCTTTTCTTGGAGATGTTGCATGTGACTACCGTGCCTGCTATGACTTCCTTATCAACCACCTGTGGATGCCTTGGAGAACCTGTGACACAGAGACCCATTAATATTCACCCACATTATCATAGCTCCTAGAGAAGGGTGTGACAAGGATTCTAATTCTCCTGCACCTTCCCAAATAACATTCCTTAGACCTAATGGAGGGTATACCTCCCCTTATCTCCTAGGCATTCCTAGTGGGTAGCTTTGCGGATCCCTGGCTTCCCTGTAGATGGTGCCCAATTTACTGGAAGATCGAATCCTCACCTGCTCTCCCTCTGAGTGGTTATAACCTTTTTTTGAGTTGGAGTCTCACTCTGTCACCCAGACTGGAGTGCATTGGCTGCTCCTGGCCATCACAGTCTTGACCCGCTGGGCTCTGGTGATCCTTCTGCCTCAGCCTTCCAAGTAACTGGAACTACAGGTGCACACTACC
>NW_007237735.1:0-1017 GCF_000164805.1 Carlito syrichta | reverse complement strand
AGAAATTTTGTAACGGACCAATTTAAAGACTTAGACCTTCTCTTAGATATCTTTGGGCTTAAGTTAGCTGGAAGGGCTCTCTTGTAATTTAGAATAGCAAGTTTTAATACTTACTTGGGATGATGTATTAAAAAGCCTCATCCATGCTGACAAGTGCAGGGGCCTGTCATAGCCTTTGTTGATTATTCTTGGTCTTTGACTTCATCCTATTCTATACTTCATTTTTCCTCATTGCTGAATAAGCTATCCGCATTTCCTAATTGCCACTTGGCTATTTCTTGAAAGCTGTATTTATAGTCAGGATATAGTTTTCGCTGCTGTTTGTCTCACTGTGCTTTTTGACTCTCAACATATGTCCAGTCTTTCTTCTTCCACTCCCTTGTTAGTTCTTTCCCTGCCATCTTTTTTTTGAGTTGGAGTCTCACTCTGTCGCCCAGACTGGAGTGCAGTGGCTGCTCCTGGCCAGCACAGCCTCGACCTGCTGGGCTTCGGTGATCCTTCCGCCTCAGCCTTCCAAGTAGCCGGAATTACAGGTATGTGCTACCACGCCCGGCTGATTTTTTGATTTATTGTAGAGATGAGGTCTCGCTGCCGCAGGCTCAGGCAGTCCTCTCACCTCAGCATCCCAAAGGCACAGGATTACAGGCTGAGCCACCGCTCCCGGCTCCCTGCCATCTTACAAAGCCTTCTTCAAGCCAGGAATTGGCATGTTATGAACCAACCATTTATGGGAAGAGATGGCCAGCTAGTCTCATTATTGTAATTGCTGCCTGTTCATAATGCAAAGATACCTAACTGATGGCCTATAAAATGATGCAAATGGGGCTAAATTCACAGAATCCATTTTTTCCCCCAGCTGAGAATTTATTGATGTAAACGCCACCAAATAAACCATGTTGTTGATCTGGGCGCAGTGACTCACGCCTGTAATCCTAGCACTTAGGGAGGCCAAGGTGAAAGAACTGCTTGAGCTCAGGAGTTCAAGAGCAGCCTGGGCAACATAGCAAGACCTTCTTT
>NW_007237734.1:0-11275 GCF_000164805.1 Carlito syrichta | reverse complement strand
TTCGGATTGCGCAATCTGAGCCCAGCCCCCCTCGGAGGTGGAAGATGTTGCTCGCCCCGCGCCCTCCCCAGACCCGCGACGGCTCCCCTCTCCGGTTGCCCCAGGACGGCTGGACGTCGATCGGCTGCGGCCAGGCCGGCGCTCAGCCCCCGCTGGGGCGCCTCTTGGCCTGCGGAGGAGCAGTCTGGTGTCTCGGCCGGGGAAGAGGAAGCGAGAGTTATATTAAGAATTCTGGGGTTGTCTTTCCCTCGCCTTGGGGGAAGGGTGTCAACGTCAGTTCCCACTTTCCTGTGTTATCTTGGCTGACTGTGTCATCTTCATGCTGTGCATTTGTAACATTCCAGTAACCCGCTTGTCGTGTGGTAGTGTGGTTGTGTGTTCGTTTCTTTGTATATCCGTGTGGATGTGTGTTAATTACCCTATTTTCAGCCAGCATCTTGGCCATCTCCGAATCCAGGCCTTGCGAAAAATCTGTAGCTGTGTATGAAGGGGGTGATTATTGAAATTCTCTTTTCGGACTTCCTCATCTTTGAGATAGCCTGTCATCCATCTCATGAGCCATTTAACACACATACAGCCCCCAGTACGCAGTAGGCATTTCATAAGTGGTGCTGTTACTGTTGTTTGTTACAACCGTTTTCATCCATGTCAACGCAGCTCCTTGATTCTTTGCAACTTGGTGATTTCGAACCTAAGACTACCATGTCTAATTTTTTTTTCTGCTTAATGAATATACGAGGCGTTTGCTGTCCCAAAGCTGGACCCATCATCCTTACTCTCCCTAGAGAGTAAGAACTAGCCAATAAAGATGTTGGACATTTGGGTTGTTGTCTGCCCCCAGCTGGCTATAGGGGTGTCTTCTCTGTATAGCCAAAACCTAAAGGGGTGCCTGGAAAACAGGCACTGCTAGAACACAGGGGTTCTCCGTGTCATTCTAAATTAGAGAAAGTTTTGCTGGGAAAGGGGTGGGATCCAGTCAGCCCCTCCATTCTCACTTGTCAGTAAACATGTTGAGACTTGAAGAAATTTAGTTAGATCGCAAGAGCCTTTGGTACTGACTGGGCCTCTTTGGATGCAAAGGGGGTGACCCTCTTCCTGAGTGAAGGGTAGAGGGCAGTGACGTAAAGGAAAAGAAAACAGAAGCCAGGAAACTTGAGTTTTGTCCCTCTTAATTCTATCTGTAGTATTTGTATTCAGAAATAAATCACCAAAACATGAGATTCCAGTTGGTTCACATGAATATGTGGAGGGGTAACAACAAATTCAACTTATTATCCATATACAAACCATACTGATTTTATCATAAGAACGCTGCATGTACGTGCCACGACATGGGACCTTGTTATAGCTCACTTGTACTGATGATTTCAATGATATCTGAATTAGTGTTAACAGTGGAGCGTCACACAGTCGTCAGTCAGAACACTGATCAATGACACATTGACAGCAGAGGTGGTCTGGGAACTTTCCTGGCTCTTCCTAGCAACAATGGTGCTAATACCTTTTACTTTTTCAGGACTCTGAAGCCTTCCTAAACTCAATTTCCTTTGAATCTCTTGTAGTCTCTACAGGATAGGCTGGGAAAGATACAGAAAAAGAGGTTTGGGGACTTGTCCAAGATCATGAGATTGTCCAAGATCATGGTTAAGTGTCACCATTGGGAATAGTAGGTCCGTCCTCTGGCTTTTCCCACTTGTCCACCTTTGGAACTGTAGTAGGTACTCAATTACAGATGTTCCTCGACTGTAGTCTGATTATGTCCAGATAAATCCAGTCATAAACTGAAAATATCATAAGTCAAAAATGCATTTAGTACACTTAACCTACTAAACCTCATAGCTTAACCTAGCCTACCTTAAATGTACTCAGAACACTTAAAATAGCTTACAGTTGTGCAAAATCATCTAACATAAAGCCTGTTTTATAATAAAGTGCTGAATATCTCATGTAATTTATTGAATACTGTGCTGAAAGGGAAAAACGCCTGGCTATAATTCACATTTTTAAAACAGGGAATCACTGGGTATCACGGTGGCCCATGCCTGTAATTCTGGCACGTTGGGAGGCTGAGGCAAGAGAATTGGGTGAGACCTGGAGTTTGTGATCTGCCTAGGCAAAATAGGGAGACCTCATCTCTATAAAAAAAAATTAAAAATTAGCTGAGCACGGTGGTGCATGCCTATAGTCCCTGTTACTTGGAAGGCTGAAGTAGGAGGATCACCCAAGCCTAGGAGTTTGATGTTGTGGTGAGCACTCCAGTCTGGTCAACAGAGCAAGATCTAGACTCAAAATAAACAAAAAAATCCAGACAAACAAAACAAAAACTAGAGAGTTATGTGGTAATTTTCTTTTATTACTTGGCAATTGTCTGAGCTAAGTGGCTAACTGCTAAAGACACAGGGGCAGAAGCACCATCAAGCTGGGCACTTAAGCTGTCTTCTGGAAATGAATTTCTGTGCCTTTCTGCACTGCTTCCTGCTTGGGGGTAGGGGTCTCCAGTAACTGCTATGGTGACACCTACACTGGCTGCTGTCCAAGCAACTCTAGTGACTGCTATGGGTGGGGGGGGACATTGGGGGGGAAACGTATCAGGTCCTTATTGGTTAATACAGGCGTGCCCAGGGAATACTTTGCAAAAGGACTTCTTCCAGCATCTGCTGAAATTGCCTCCTCTATAAGCCCCACCAGCCTCCTGTGCAGTTGTTATAACAGTGAGGACAACATTGAAGATGAAATAAAAAGTAAGGAGACATAAAGCCTGTTTCATAATAAAGCGTTGAATATTACAACACAGGCCCATTTTCTCTGTACATGCTATGTTCTAGGTGCCGTTCTAAGCCAATATTCCTGTCATGGATACACGTTGCCTCCCATCTTTTTTTTTTTGAGTCAGAATGTCACTCTGTGACCCACTCACTGCCACTGCAGCCTCGACCTGCTGGGCTCAGGAGATCCTTCTACCTCAGCCTTCCAAGTAGCTGAAACCACAGATGTGCACCACCATGCCTGGCTAATTTTTTGATTTATTGCAGAGATGAGGGTTCACTGAGTTGTCCAGGCTGGTTTCGCACCTCTGGAACTCAGGTAATTCTCTCACCTCAGCCTCCCAAAGTGCTGAGATTACAGGGGTGAGCCACTGCTTCTGGCCACCTCCCATCTTTTAAGGATGATAGTGCAGAGAAGAACATGGAAGAGGAAGTTGGTTTTTTTTTTTAGTCAGAAATACTGAAAGATTTCTTGCAGCTGTCTAGTTTCCTGATACTTCAATTGTGAAACTTTGAGTTCACTCTATCATTTCTAAAGTTTATTTTGAATAAGTTAGGGGAGACACCCAAGTGTAGAAAATGGTATGGAAATCTGCCACGTGAAGGATTAGAAATTTTGTAACGGACCAATTTAAAGACTTAGACCTTCTCTTAGATATCTTTGGGCTTAAGTTAGCTGGAAGGACTCTCTTGTAATTTAGAATAGCAAGTTTTAATACTTACTTGGGATGATGTATTAAAAAGCCTCATCCATGCTGACAAGTGCAGGGGCCTGCCATAGCCTTTGTTGATTATTCTTGGTCTTTGACTTCATCCTATTCTATACTTCATTTTTCCTCATTGCTGAATAAGCTATCCGCATTTCTTAATTGCCACTCGGCTATTTCTTGAAAGCTGTATTTATAGTCACGATATAGTTTTCGCTGTTGTTTGTCTCACTGTGCTTTATTGACTCTCAACATATGTCCAGTCTTTCTTCTTCCACTCCCTTGTTAGTTCTTTCCCTGCCATCTTTTTTTTTGAGTTGGAGTCTCACTCTGTTGCCCAGACTGGAGTGCAGTGGCTGCTCCTGGCCAGCACAGCCTCGACCTGCTGGGCTTCGGTGATTCTTCCGCCTCAGCCTTCCAAGTAGCCGGAATTACAGGTATGCGCTACCACGCCCGGCTGATTTTTTGATTTATTGTAGAGATGAGGTCTCGCTGCCCAGGCGGGTCTCAAATCCGCGGGCTCAGGCAGTCCACTCACCTCAGCATCCCAAAGGCACAGGATTACAGGTTGAGCCACCGCGCCCGGCTCCCTGCCATCTTACAAAGCCTTCTTCAAGCCAGGAATTGGCATGTTATGAACCGACCATTTATGGGATGAGATGGTCAGCTAGTCTCATTATGGTAATTGCTGCCTGTTCATAATGCAAAGATACCTAACTGATGGCCTATAAAATGATGCAAATGGGGCTAAATTCATAGAATCCATTTTTTCCCCCAGCTGAGAATTTATTGATGTAAACGCCACCAAATAAACCACGTTATTGATCTGGGCGTAGTGACTCACGCCTGTAATCCTAGCACTTAGGGAGGCCAAGGTGAAAGAACTGTTTGAGCTCAGGAGTTCAAGAGCAGCCTGGGCAACATAGCAAGACCTTCTCTCTACAACAAAATAAAAAAAGTTAGCCGGGTGTGGGGTGCAAGTGCCTGTGGTCTCAGCTACTCTGGAGGGTTAAGATGAAAAACTCTCCTGAGTCCGGGAGGTCAAGGCTGTGGTGAGCTGTGAGTGTGCCGCTTTCCTCTCCAGCTTGGGCCACAGAGTGAGACCCCAATTTTTAAAAAAGTGATCAAAAATAAGGTTGTGATGTGCCATTCCCCCAGCCCAGGCCCCTAAAACCCCTTCCTGCAGGAGGGAGAGAGAGGAAAGGTGCCTCCCCACAGTAAGAATGCACAGTCCCTTGGCCCATGCAGGGCCAGGCTGGCCAGGGCAGGACAGCCAGGTGCTGTCTCTGGGAGTTGGTGGAGCAGGACGTCTCGCACAGCTGGTCGTTGAAGTCCAGGTTGATGGTGAAGCCCAGGTCCCAGTCGTTCTTGGTGTTGGCTGCATACTGGTGGTGCCAAAGGACTCCTCCCCATCTTTGCTGTTGCGTAGTAGAATACCATCGGCTTCCAGTGCGTGTTTGGAGACTTGGGACTGGTGGAGAAGTCAGTCCTCTTATGGCAGGGTAAACTTGGTGTTGACTCCACCAGGACCTGCAGTAGTCATTCTGCTTCATTTGAGGGCAGAAGGAGGAGGTGAAGGTCAAACCTTCCACCTTGATGGTGTAGATGTCCTTTATGAGGCAGGTATTGGTGACCAGCTGCTTGGGGTCTACCACATCCACCAGGGGCTCCTTAATGCCACATCTTTGATACAAGACATATCAAAGCTGTGACCTTTCTCCCACCAGTAGATCTTGTATTCTTGGTACTGCCTGGGTGACCATCATATATACAGTGTGGCTCCCTCTGAGAAGATGAGGTCAAGAGTGCCAGTCACTTGTACCAGGTGTATGGTATGGTGTTGAGCATGAACTCGCAGAGGAGGCAGTAGCCCATCTATTCGCTGATGTTGGTGTCCACTTTCTCCACTTTCTCCACTTCCCCCACTTTCTCTTGATGGTGATCAACATGTGGTCTAAATTGTTGGCTTTGGTGATCTTCACCACATAATCAGAAATACCAGGACACTTGATTCCAATGACCCTACAGCCCTGGCCTTGGCAGCAGACTCTCAGGGGAAGCCTGTGCCCAAATCCATGGCAGGCACCACCTTGTCTTTGAAGAGGTGCTGGCTGTGAAACATGGTGCCATACATGGGGATGTGCCCTGCATTCTCTAGCATCCTCCTTGTGGATGTCCAAGTGGACTTTAGGAATCAAAGCCTTGATCTTTGGACGTCGTGTTCTCAGAATTGGGCTTCTCACCACTTTCACTTTCTGTCCAGCCACAGGAAGCCTCAGCCACACCTAGCATCTCTGCAGTCTCTCTGCCCATCTATAGCACAGCCCACAGTTGGGTAGGGAGGGGAAGGAGAACTTGGGCAGATTCAGGGAAGGGCACAGAGGGTTACTTCTTCAAGAAGTGACTGGAGCCACATCCCATGAGCCAGGGTGTCTTCAAAATCCTCCATGATGCAATTTTCAGCCTTAGATGCCACCATCTTCACCCATACCTACTACTCTTCTGGCCTCCAAGACTCCCCACTTTCTCACTGTGTGGCTATTTCTTTTTCTTTCTTCACTTTTTTTTTTTTGAGTAAGGGTTTCACTCTTTTGCCCAGGCTCTAGTGCAGTGGCATAAGCATGGCTCACTGCAGCCTCAACCTTTTGGGCTCAAACAATCCTTTGGACTCAACCTCCCAAGTATCTGAGACTACAAGCATGAGCCACCATGTTTGACTAATTTTCTTAATTTTTTGTAGAGACGAGATCTTACCCTATTGCTCAGACTACAAGCATGAGCCACCATGTCTGCCTAATTTTTTAAATTTTTTGTAGAGATGAGGTCTACCTCTGTTGTTCAGGCTGGTCTCGAACTCCTGTGCTCAAATAACCCTAGGATTTTAAGCATGAGCCACTGAACCCGGCCAGCGTGGCTATTTCTTAATAATCCAGGCTCTTGTATTGAGTTGTAGAACATTGGTAAGAAGTCCTTATTTGTGTAGCTAGAGGGTCTTTTAGTCGGTCTCATTGCCTTTTTACAGTTCATGTTTCTGACAGAGTCAAGTATTGCCTGCCTGACAGCACTCCCACCTTTCTGTGAGCATCTAAAATCTCACTCTTGAGTGACACCAAACCATACTGATTGGAAGCTCCTTGCCAACGGTGCTCTCCAGTTCCCTCCTTCCTCCCTATGAGAACATCTGATGGGGAGCTCAAGTGACTTCCTTGGGCCCACCCTCAGGCACTAATGAGGTCAGAGAGATAGATGGGTCTGTATTCATTCTACCTTCCACGGAAGCTATGACCTAGTCTTGGTGTTTCGGCCTCTGGGGGCCTCTAACTCTTCCTGCAAATGTGAATCCCCACCAGGGCAGGGGAATGGAGAAGCTTGCCTCAGGCCCTCTGGAGAGGGAGGGCCACTTCTGTTTCCAGGGGGAAGCTGTGTCATGGGGAGCAGAACTGTGGCTGTAGGGCAGGCCAGAGGGAGAAGGCCCTAGAGGAGACCCGCAAGGAAGTGCTACTTCCTCCAACTTGAAGGCTGGGGGCCAGATCTTTTGCCTGCAGCCCCTCCTTCCTTACAGCCCAGCCCTGCTTTTTCCTCAAGGTTCTTTTACCACTTCCTGCTCTCCCCATTTTCAGTTTGCCCCAGGGAGGAAGGAGGAAAGAAGAAAGGGGAGAGAAAGGAAATTATTAAGTCTTCTCTGAGAAGCCCACTGTGGTGGCCGCTGCGCTTGATGTTTCAACAACAGAAAGTTGTACATTTTGAAATTCCCCATCATGGAAACCGTTACAAAACTCTAAACAGATGTTGTGAAACTGCTCAGTGTTCAGCCAATGTAATAATTTCTTAATCCTAACTACAGTAGGTCAGGTCTGTTGTAAAATTTACTTAAGCAACAGCTCCTTGTTAAATTTTTGGGATAGACCAGTGGCTGCCAAACTTCTTTGACCCCAACCCATATCAAGAAACATGTCTTACCTGTGCCCAAATACACAGTTATCTGTATGCAGATCAAAAACAAAGGAAAAAAATCTGGTCAAGAGGCCTCTCCCATTAACTTGCTGGGGGAATGTAGTCTGGGACAGTCATGTATTTGGGGGAAATGTAAACACAAGTGAGTGTGAGATTCCTGTCCTAGAGGGGTTTATTGTGCTCTACTCTCTCTGGGTTGTTCACAAGCCCGAATGCTCATTTGCTGTGATTGTAGGTGGAGCAGTTACTTTCTTATTCAGGGGATCCCTGAACATCCAAATCAGTGCCCAGAATCTACTCTTAATAGTAAGAAGAAAGACAATTTAGTGAGGTGGTTAGAGCGCAGGGTGTGGAGTTAATCATATTTAGACTCAAATCCCAGGTCTGTCCTTTACTAGGAGTGGGATACCATGATACCACCAGCCTTGCTAGCCTAAGAGTTCTCATAGTTAAACCTCAAGGGCTGACTGTGAGTGTTTCAGGTTGTAAAGGATTGGGAACTACCTGCATGTGGAGCACATAGCTAATGGTAGTCATTCTTATTGTCTGCTTGACCAGTTCCATCAGAGTTGGGGCATTTTTTTTTTGTTTTTTGTTTTTAGTTGGACTCTCACTCTGTCGCCCAGGCAGGAGTGCAGTGGCATGCTCCTGGCCACCACAGCCTCGACCCACTGGGCTCCGGCCATCCTTCTGCCTCAACCTTCCTAGTAGCTAGAATTACAGGCAAGCACTACCTTGCCCGGGTGATTTTTTGATTTATTGTAGAGATGAGGTCTTGCCAAGGTGCCCAGGCGGGTCTCGAACCCGTGGGCTCAGTCAATCCACTCACCTTAACCTCCCAAAGCATGGGATTACAGGCTGAGCCACCGAGCCCGGCTAAAAAAAAGTTTCTAAAAAGTTGAACATAAACAAGTAGGTAATATAATACCATTTCTGAAAGATATTCATATATGGGAATGCCTTATTTATAAGCTCTGCTTATCAAAAATTTTATATTAAGGTCTCAGTAGTGATTATTTCTGGTTGAATGCTGGATTTTTTTTTTCTTTGTACATCTTTATTCTTAAAAGAACAGGCATCACGGGTATGATTTTAAAGTAGCCCATAGAAGGAGCAATGGAATGAAGCCAGTATGACTGCAGAGGGCAGGGCACTTTGGAGCCAGGGTGGTCAGAAGGATGCTTGTGTGGAGATAGATGTCAGCAGACCTGGCCCCAGAGGGCTGATGGCACCCACTGTTGTAAATAGAATGTTTTCTTAAAGAAGCTTCTGCTATTGTTTAGTATCCAGTTTTGCAAACCTATCTTGAGTGCCTGCTGGGAGTCAGTCACATTATTAGCAGTACAAATCTGCATATGTTGGTGGAAATCCTGCAGGGAGCAGTCCACCCCCTCCCATCCCACCCCCAGAAGAAGGGGCAAATACATACAGCTATCTGTATGCAAAACAAAAACAAAGAAAGAAGCGAAAACAAAATCTGGTAGACAGGCCCATTCCACTAGATTGTTGGGGAAATGCATTCTGGGACAGTCCTTCTGAGGCCGGCTTGACCAGCTCCATCAGCGTTTGGGTTTTTTTTTTAATGAATGCATAATAGATATACATAGATGAGAAAGGACAGACTAAGGTCATGAAGGATCAGTCTGCCCCTCACCACAACGGGTTCTAGGGAGGCTGTGGGAAGGCTCCACAGGCCAGCTTCCAGTGTCCTTGGCCCTGATACTAAATGCTGCATTGTACAGTGGCAGTGAGGGAAATCTTCGGAGCCTTGTAGTGAGAAGCAAACTTTTTTTCATCACAGGAAACTTCTTGCCTAGACTCTTTCAAAGTGAGGCACTATGAGATAGTCAGAAGATGAAGAGACAGGGAAATACTCAATGGCTGCTTTAAATAGGTGGACAAGCAACTGAAAACCATAGAGTAAAAGATAGGCAGGCAACTGCAAAATTTACCTTGCTGAAATTTCTTCATATATATATGAATATATATGTATGCATATGGCAACTATCAAATGGAAAAAAAATCTAAAAAGCCAATATGGTTCAGAAAAACAAAAATCAACTGCTATGATGCCAGGGACTCAAAGGCACTTTCCCAAAGATTAATTTGGAACTAGAAAGTAACATGTGTTGCTGGCTTTTTATAAATGACGGCAGACGGTTTAATCTTGTAATCATAGGCTGCAAGTAAGTACTTGATATCTGCTCTAAATGACCTGGAGAGTGACAAAAAGATACAGTAATGGATACAACCCCTGGCTTCAAAGGAATTTTTAATATGGAGTTTATGGCCACTAATATAATCAAATGTGGTATCATAGCAGTTGATTTTTGTTTTTCTGGACCATATTGACTTTTCAGATTTTTTTCCAACTTGATAGATGCCATATGCATACATATATATTCATATGTATATGAAGAAATTTCAGCAAGGTAAATTTTGCAGCTGCCTGCCCATCTTTTACTCTATGGTTTTCACTTATTTTTGAAGTTTTAAATAAATCAAATTAACTATTCAATGAGGGTTTAATTGTGATTTCTTAAAAAAAATTCATTACAAGTAGAAATTCTTTCAAGAAGTTAGTAGAAAAAAATTCAGAACACTTGGTGAATGCCTCTGAAATGTTACATTGTTGCTATAGTGTGACAATTTTTCAACTATAGTACTGCTGTGGAATCCAATTTAACACATGATTTGTCCTCATCTAGTGACAAGTGTCAACCACTGGGCTCTTGAACTCACCTATCTTCCTTGGTATCCAACATTAGAATCACAGACTCTTACAAAGGGAAGAGATTTTGGTAGTGTGTCTCCCATGCAATCCTTTTTTTCCTTTTTGAGTCAGAGTCTTACTCTGTCACCCAGGCTGGAATGCAGTAGCATGCTCATGACTACCAGAGCCTCAGACAATCCTTCTGCCTCAGCCTTTCAAGTAGCTGGAACTACAGACATGAGTCACCATTCCCAGTTGATTTTTTGATTTATTGTAGAGATGAGGTCTCACCATGTTGCTCAGGTTGGTTTTGAACCCTTGAGCTCAGGCAGTCCTCTTGCGTCTGCCTCCCAAAGTGCTGTAATTACAGGCACAAGCCACCATGCCTGGCCCCATGTAATCCTTAATAGATAGTTGCTTTCCCTGGAACACTGGGTCTCAAATATGAGTGTCTGCCCTGGTCATTCTCACCAGGTGAGGGAGGTCACATTGGAGAGCACCGTGCTGAGATATTACTGGGGTTGCTCAACATGGCTTATTTCATGTTTGGACAGCTGCAGGTATAAGAACGTTTTTTCTCTCAAGTCACAATCCTATATTCCCATAGCTTCTACCTGTTGATTGTAGTTCTGCCTTCAGGCATGGTTTTACACATCTGAAGCCTGCCACTCCTGGAATGATGAAGTAATCATTCACTGTGGTTATAAGTACAGGAGTTGTAGGGATGTTATTGATTGCCTGTTGACCCAGCACTGTTGTCTTCCTTTGTTTCTACCAGAACTCAGATTCTTTCAGGATCCATCTTCTCCACAGATGCTTCAGCAGAAGCTTTTTCCATCCTCATTTATAGCATGGCCCTGACTGGTCAATAGTTCCTGTTCTTGCCTGTGATTCATTCCTAGCTAGATATATTTTGGATCTGACAGCAATCAGTGAAACAAAGTCATGTTCCATGGATGGGCCTAAGATATGTGAGGAGAGGGAGTAGGGGAAGGAGGAGAGAAAGAAAGTGGGAGAGTGAATGAGGGATAAAGAGACAGCAAAGCAAATGTGAGCCACAAGAAATTAGAAGGAAAATACCACAAGTTATCTTGATTACTAATTTGTAACATACGCGAATGAGTGTCCACTCTCTG
>NW_007237733.1:0-1074 GCF_000164805.1 Carlito syrichta | reverse complement strand
AAAAACTATTCTCCAACTCTATATCTGACAAAGGCATAACATCTACAAACTACAAAAAACTCAAACATTCAGAAAAAAACAAACAGTCCCTTTAAACTGTGGTCAAAATACAGGATTGGACGCTTTTCATAATAAGATACAGGCAAACAGCAGACACATGAAAATGTGCACAGTCTCACTCATCATCAAAGGAATGCAAATGAAAACCACATTAAAATGCCACATACCCCCTGTACGAATGGCCATCATTAATAAACAAAAACAGATGCTGGTGAGAATTTGGGGGGAAAAATGCTTCTACACTGCATGTGGACTGAAAACTAGAGCAACATCTTTGGAAAATGCTGTGGCGGTATCTAAAGGGACAAGAAATTGACCTACCATGTGACTCAGTAATTCCCCTGTAGAGAATATACCTGGAGAAACTCAAATCATTTTACCAAAAATATACCTACACAAGTTGTTTGTTGCAGATCTAATCACAATGGCAAATTATATGGTACCAACCATGTCGCCCGGCAAAGCTGGAGTGGATAATATAAATGTGGAATATACACACATTGGAATATTATGCAGCCATAAAAAAGGACAAGTATAGGGATTTTGCAGAACGTTCGATGGATATGAAGGAGGTCCCTCATTCTCAATTATTTATCACAGAAACAAAGAACAGAGTTCCATATGTTCTCCCTCATGAGCTGAACTTGATCAATTACAGTGCTATAAGAAAGAGATTGGCAGTAGTGGAAAACATTTTAGGGGGAGGGGTTAGATTGGCAGTGGAGGGATAGTGCAAACTTAGGGAGGGCCATCACTCATCAACCAGGGAGCATGCATAATCAATATTTGTATTTGTAACTCTGAATGGTACACCAATTTTTTAAAAAAAAATTAAAATAAATAAATAAATAAGTAAATGAAAGCTGTAAAACGTGCAAATGAATTTATTTTTTTAATCCAATTTTTTTTTTTTTTTTTGCTTTAAAGATGATTACTATTCAGGGTTGGGTATAGCAATGTGTACTATGCAGGGCTTGAGATTTAAGAATTGTATAACACTCCAAAAGTAACTCC
>NW_007237732.1:0-834 GCF_000164805.1 Carlito syrichta | reverse complement strand
GAAAGGAAATAGCTGAATTAAATTATGATACTGTTTATTTGTAAAATTATTAAGATTTATCCTGCATTCTGTGTTCCGAATAGCACTTAGGTACACTGATCCTCAGGGTTCAGTTATCTAAGGATGATATACATCTGAAATCTCAACAAGTTTCAATTTTTTGCAGTATAAAACATGCGTCATTTCTGTTAGAAACAAACTAGTTGTCAATTTTGAAAGCTGTATTATATCATGTATTCTAACGTATTAATATGAAAAGGAGTTACCTTTGGAGTACTACACACTTCTTAAATATCAAGCCCTGCATAGTGAACATTTCTATACCCAACCCTGAAGTGTAATCATCTTTAAAGCAAAAACAAAAACAAATACGACAAAACAAATAAAGTCAGTTGCAAGTTTTACAGCTTTCATTTACTTATTTATTTGCTTCTTTCAATTTTTAAAAAAAATGTGGGGTACAATTCAGAGTTAGATATACAAACATTGATTATGCAGGGTCCCTGGTTAATGAGTTATGCCCTCCCTAAGTTTGCACTATCCCTCCTCTGCCAATCTAACCCCTCCCCCTAAAAAGTTTTCCATTACTGCCAATCACTTTCTTATAGTACTATAATTGATCAAGTTCAGCTCATGAGGGAGAACATATGAAACTCTGTTCTTTGTTTCTGTGATAAATCACTAAGAATGACCTACCTCATATGCATCAAACGTTCTACAAAATCCCTATATGTCTTTTTTATGGCTGCATAATATTCCATTGTGTGTATATACCACATTTATATTATCCGTTCCTGCGTTGCTGGGCAACATGTTTGGTACCATGTAATTTGC
>NW_007237731.1:0-839 GCF_000164805.1 Carlito syrichta | reverse complement strand
CTGTGTTCCGAATAGCACTTAGGTAC
Organism: Carlito syrichta; assembly: GCF_000164805.1. Taxonomy (NCBI): domain Eukaryota; kingdom Metazoa; phylum Chordata; class Mammalia; order Primates; family Tarsiidae; genus Carlito; species Carlito syrichta. Next base: position 813 of record NW_007237731.1, on the reverse strand, counting down.
ACTGATCCTCAGGGTTCAGTTATCTAAGGATGATATACATCTGAAATCTCAACAAGTTTCAATTTTTTGCAGTATAAAACATGCGTCATTTCTGTTAGAAACAAACTAGTTGTCAATTTTGAAAGCTGTATTATATCATGTATTCTAACGTATTAATATGAAAAGGAGTTACCTTTGGAGTACTACACACTTCTTAAATATCAAGCCCTGCATAGTGAACATTTCTATACCCAACCCTGAAGTGTAATCATCTTTAAAGCAAAAACAAAAACAAATACGACAAAACAAATAAAGTCAGTTGCAAGTTTTACAGCTTTCATTTACTTATTTATTTGCTTCTTTCAATTTTTAAAAAAAATGTGGGGTACAATTCAGAGTTAGATATACAAACATTGATTATGCAGGGTCCCTGGTTAATGAGTTATGCCCTCCCTAAGTTTGCACTATCCCTCCTCTGCCAATCTAACCCCTCCCCCTAAAAAGTTTTCCATTACTGCCAATCACTTTCTTATAGTACTATAATTGATCAAGTTCAGCTCATGAGGGAGAACATATGAAACTCTGTTCTTTGTTTCTGTGATAAATCACTGAGAATGACCTACCTCATATGCATCAAACGTTCTACAAAATCCCTATATCTGTCTTTTTTATGGCTGCATAATATTCCATTGTGTGTATATACCACATTTATATTATCCATTCCTGCTTTGCTGGGCAACATGTTTGATACCATGTAATTTGCCATTGTGATTAGCTCTGCAACAAACATACTTGTGCAGGTATCTTTTTGGTAAAATGATTTGGAGTTCCTCC
>NW_007237730.1:0-1148 GCF_000164805.1 Carlito syrichta | reverse complement strand
TTCCAATTTTTAAAAAAATGTGGGGTACAATTCAGAGTTAGATATACAAACATTGATTATGCAGGGTCCCTGGTTAATGAGTTATGCCCTCCCTAAGTTTGCACTATCCCTCCTCTGCCAATCTAACCCCTCCCCCTAAAAAGTTTTCCATTACTGCCAATCACTTTCTTATAGTACTATAATTGATCAAGTTCAGCTCATGAGGGAGAACATATGAAACTCTGTTCTTTGTTTCTGTGATAAATCACTAAGAATGACCTACCTCATATGCATCAAACGTTCTACAAAATCCCTATATCTGTCTTTTTTATGGCTGCATAATATTCCATTGTGTGTATATACCACATTTATATTATCCATTCCTGCTTTGCTGGGCAACATGTTTGATACCATGTAATTTGCCATTGTGATTAGCTCTGCAACAAACATACTTGTGCAGGTATCTTTTTGGTAAAATGATTTGAGTTCCTCCAGGTATATTCTCTCCAGGGGAATTACTGAGTCACATAGTAGGTCAATTGCTTGTCCCTTTAGGAACTGCCACAATGTTCTCCAAAGATGTTGCTCTAGTTTTCAGTCCAAATGCAGTGTAGAAGCATTTTTTTCCAAATCCTCACCAGCATCTGTTACTGTTTGTTTTATTAATGATGGCCATTCTTACAGGGGGTATGTGGTATTTCAATGTGGTTTTCATTTGCATTTCTTTGATGATGAGTGAGACTGAGCACATTTTCATGTGTCTGCTGGCTGCCCATATCTCTTATTATGAAAAGGGTCCAATCATGTATTTTGCCCACATTTGAAAGGAACTGTTTGTTTTTTTCCGAGTGGTTGAGTTTCTTGTAGATCCTGGATGTTATGCCTTTATCAGATATAGAGTTGGAGAATAGTTTTTCCCATTCTTTGGGCAGTCTCCCTGCTCTTTTCATGGTTTCCTTTGTTTTGCAAAAATGTATTAATTTGGTGTGAAGCCACTTGTCTAACTTACTTCTTAAGGTATGGGAACTTAGGTTTCTGAAGAGGAATAAGTTCCCAGTTCCAGTTTCCATAAAGGTGCCTCCTGAGTTTTCTAAGATTATTATAATTTGGTGTTTTACATTTAGGTCTTTGATCCATTTAGAGTTAATGTTTATGGTGATAGTTATGGG
>NW_007237729.1:0-2623 GCF_000164805.1 Carlito syrichta | reverse complement strand
TAGTTTGCATTTAGAGTCAATTGTCCCTGATCTGCTGTGAAGGACAAGTCAGATTAACCTTCCTTCAGCAGTTTGGTCTATGTCTTTATCAAGCTTGTTTCTCCCGTTTCGATGTTACCTTGAATAGCCAGCAGGTGGTGCTATCTCATCTGCTCGCCCCAGAAGGGGTGGGGCCGGACAGGAACAAGATGGCTGCCTGCCTCTGAGCAGGCAACAGGATCCCCACGCCAGGCGGGGCAGGACAGTGTGGGATGGAGGATAGGTGGCAGCGATCCCAGCAGATCTTCCCTGAAGCAGTTTGTTGTGAATCCCTTCCGGCCGCATTGTGCGATATGCTACCCCTCCCAGAGGCCGGCGGTGGTGGTGGCACTGGTGCCGGCAGCAGCAGTGGCGGTGGGGGAAGGGGCGGCGGCAGCAGCGGCAGAGGTGGGACCATTTGGAATGCAGTCAAAACTGTCCAGTCGTTCCGATGGCAGTGGCCGAGCTCTGTCTGTAGAGCAGGCTGTGATGCTGGGGTCACCAGCCCCCTGGGGCGAGAGTCAGAGACCCACTGCAGATCTCCCTTGCAGAGAGCTTCAGACGCTGGGTTGCCCTGTCACCATCTTGCCGCATCCCCCCAGGACACCAACTATTTAAGATAGCTAGATAAGTCAACTGACTAGCAAACTGGCTGGCCAAGTAGTGACCTAGTTAAGTCAGTTGGCTAGCCAGGTGGCTAGAAATGTAAAGAGCTAGTTAAGTCAGTTGGGTAGTCACCGGGATATCTAGCTGATCAGCTAGTATAGTCAACTGGATGGCCAGCTGCATAGTTCACAAATCAACTAGTTAAGTAAGGTGGCAAACCAGCTGGCTAGTTAGTTAAGTCACCACATTAAGTCAGTTTGCTAGCCAGCTCGCTAGCTAGTTAAAAAGCTAGTTAAGTCAGTTGGCTACACAACTGACTAGCTAGTTATTTCAGCTAGTTAAGTTAGCTGGCTAGCTAGGTATATAGCTAGTTAAGTCAGCTAGATATATCAGCTAAGCTAGCAGATAAGTCAGCTAGATATGTCACCAGGTAGGAAGTTAGCTAGCTAGTTACCTAGCTCGTTATTTCAGCTAACAAATTCTGCTGGATAGCGGGGGAGCTAGCTAGTTAAGTTAGCTAGTTAAGTCAGCTGGCTAGCCAGTTGCCTTGCTGAGTAGCTAGCTTGTTAAGTCAGCTGGCTATCCAGCTGGCTAGCTAGTTAATTCACCTATTTAAGTCAGCTCACTAGCCAGCTGATTAACTACCTAGCTAGGTAGATAAGTCAGCTGGCAAGCCAGCGAGATACGTAGGTAGCTAGTTATTTAATTCAGCTGTCTAGCCACCTGCCTAGCTAGAGATGTCTGCTAGTTAAGTCAGCTGGCTACACAGCTAGCTATCTAGTTTTGTCAGCTAGTTGAGTCAGCTGGCTAGCCAGCTGGCTAGCTGGTTAAGTCCGCTAGTTAATTCAAGTGGCTAACCAAATGGTTAGCTAGATACCTTGCTAGTTTCATCAGCTGGCTAGTTTTTTAAGTCAGGTATTTAATCAGCCTGCTAGCCAAATGGCTAGGTAGGTAGCTAGGTAATTAATTCAGCTGGCTAGCCAGCTGGCTAGTTAGTTAATTCAGCAAATTAAGTAAGCTGGCTAGCTTGCTGGCTAGCTAGGTGGATAACTTGTTAAGCCAGCTGCCTAGCTGGGTGGCTATCTAGTTAAGTCAGCTAGTTAAGTAAGCTTGTTAGCTGGCAGGCTTGCTAGGTGGCTGGCAAGTTATGCTGGCTGGTTAGCAGGCTGGTCAAGTAGGTGGCCTGCTAGTTAAGCCAACTGGCTAGCCGGCTGGCCAGCAGGGTGTCTGGCTAGTTAATCCAGCTGGCTATCTGACTGTCCCACCCAGCCAGATGGCTATTTAAGCCAGATGGCTAGCCACCTGAGCAGGCCACTAGATAGCTAGCTGGCTGCCTTGCCAGCTAGCCTACCAGGTAGCTAGCAAGTTAAGCCAGCTGGCTACCCATGTAGACAACCAGTTAACTAGCTCATTAAGTCAACTGACTATCCCGCTATCCAGCAAAGCAGCTAGTCAGCTAGTTAAGTCAGCTAGCTAGCTAGATAGCTAGTTAAGTCAGCTAGCAACTCAGCTAACTATTCAGCTAACTAGAGAGTTAGGTAGCTTGTTTGCTAGCTAGTTATGTCAGCTAGATAGCTAGCTAGTCAGCTTGCTAGTTAAGTCAGCTAGCAAATCAGTTAGTTACTTAGCTAACTAGTTAGCTAGCAACTCAGCTATCTGGTCAGATAACTAGTGCGATCGCTCACTTTCCATCAGGTCAGGTTATTAGTCAGCTCGCTTGCCTGCAAACTGTTCAGAAAACTAGTTGGCTCACTCGCTGGCCAACAGGTCAACTAAATTGTTGGCTCACTTGCAGGACAACAGGTCAGCTATTTAGTTGGCTTGCTTGCCAGCTGACTAGCTAACTACCTAGCTAGCTGTCTTAACCAGCTGACTAAATTAGGTAGCTGATTTAACTAGCTGACAGCTAGCTGACATAACTACTTAGCTAGCTGACTTAACTGGCTGACTTAACTAGTTAGCTAGCTGACTTAACCACCTGAATTAAATAGTTAGTGAA
>NW_007237728.1:0-372 GCF_000164805.1 Carlito syrichta | reverse complement strand
AGCTGGCTAGGTAATTATGTCAGCTAGTTAAATCAGCTGGCTATCCAGGTGGCTAGAAATATAAAGTGTTAGTTAAGTCAGCTGGGTAGTCACCAGGATATCTAGCTGATCAGCTAGTATAGTCAACTGGATGGCCAGCTGCATAGCTCGCAAGTCAACTAGTTAAGTAAGGTGGCAAACCAGCTGGCTAGTTAGTTAAGTCACCACCTTAAGTCAGTTTGCTAGCCAGCTCGCTAGCTAGTTAAAAAGCTAGTTAAGTCAGTTGGCTACACAACTGACTAGCTAGTTATTTCAACTAGTTAAGTCAGCTGACTAGCTAGGTATATAGCTAGTTAAGTCAGATAGATATATCAGCTAAGCTAGCAGATAAGT
>NW_007237727.1:0-958 GCF_000164805.1 Carlito syrichta | reverse complement strand
GTGGCACCGGTGCCGGCAGCAGCAGCGGCGGTGGGGGAAGGAGCGGCAGCAGCAGCGGCAGAGGCGGGACCGTTTGGAATGCAGTCAAAACTGTCCAGTCGTTCTGATGGCAGTGGCCGAGCTCTGTCTGTAGAGCAGGCTGTGATGCTGGGGTCACCAGTTCCCTGGGGCTAGAGTCAGAGACCCACTGCAGATCTCCCTTGCAGAGGGCTTCAGACGCTGGGTTGCCCTGTCACCATCTTGCCGCATCCCCCCAGGACACCAACTATTTAAGATAGCTAGATAAGTCAGCTGACTAGCTAACTGGCTGGCCAAGTAGTGACCTAGTTAAGTCAGTTGGCTAGCCAGCTGGCTAGGTAATTATGTCAGCTAGTTAAATCAGCTGGCTATCCAGGTGGCTAGAAATGTAAAGAGCTAGTTAAGTCAGCTGGGTAGTCACCGGGATATCTAGCTGATCAGCTAGTATAGTCAACTGGATGGCCAGCTGCATAGCTCACAAATCAACTAGTTAAGTAAGGTGGCAAACCAGCTGGCTAGTTAGTTAAGTCACCACCTTAAGTCAGTTTGCTAGCCAGCTCGCTAGCTAGTTAAAAAGCTAGTTAAGTCAGTTGGCTACACAACTGACTAGCTAGTTATTTCAGCTAGTTAAGTTAGCTGGCTAGCTAGGTATATAGCTAGTTAAGTCAGCTAGATATATCAGCTAAGCTAGCAGATAAGTAAGCTAGATATGTCACCAGGTAGGAAGTTAGCTAGCTAGGTACCTAGCTTGCTATTTCAGCTAACAAATTCTGCTGGATAGCAGGGGAGCTAGCTAGTTAAGTTAGCTAGTTAAGTCAGCTGGCTAGCCAGTTGCCTTGCTGAGTAGCTAGCTTGTTAAGTCAGCTGGCTATCTAGCTGGCTAGCTAGTTAATTCACCTATTTAAGTCAGCTCACTAGCCAGCTGATTAACTACCTAGCT
>NW_007237726.1:0-867 GCF_000164805.1 Carlito syrichta | reverse complement strand
CTGAGCAAACCACGTCCCTTTGGCCACAGGAAATATTGCAAAACATATGCTACTTGGATAAAATGTAGTTGATCTAACCTAACCTATGATTCTCTTTAAGGATTTTGAGGAATTTATCTCAACGTATGTCTTGGTCTATATAGATTGGTTTTATTTTACTAACTAAATGAAATGGAAATTCCCCAAGTCTACAGTTTTATAATTGTTTAAATCTTCACTTTAAACAATTAATTTCAATAGCCCCATCAGATTATTCTTAGCAAATATCTTATTTGTATTCAGTTGAAGATATGTTAACATCAATTTACTCTTTAGATAGTCATCTCTTATGGATTAAAAGGTAACGTGCACTTTGAGAGACAACATTTTTTTTCTGAGCTAGATAAGAAATACCTTTAACATTTCTATAATACCTCTCTGATGTTTAGTTGTACACGTATAGATATTGTGGTAGAAGGTTTACATGTTAAAACAGAAATGATTGAGACAGAAAACAACTGAAATGCTCAGACAGCAAAAGGTTTTAGCTGCACCCTACACTAAATGTGTTGAAATTTTTTTGTGTATTGACAAGTATTCATTTCTTCAACCAGAGTGTTCAACTCCCAAAAGTTTGTGTGCCCTATGGCAGTAGGTTTTATAAGTAGCTAGGAAGATTTGTTTCTTCAGCCTAGGGTCATCCATGCAACTTGGTCTTTTGTGTGTGTGATTCAGCACTTTTCTTCCCATCGTCTGGGATTCTGCCATCTCGGGGAGAGGGTAAAGAAAAATAAATAGGCCAGAACATTTACCATGTGGCAGAATGCCACTCACCAGCTCTATGACCTGGTAGTGGGAGTAATAAAAGTGCCATCATCATGGGGTCAT
>NW_007237725.1:0-691 GCF_000164805.1 Carlito syrichta | reverse complement strand
TACCAGGTTTTCCACTTTGAGGAACACTGACCACAATCTGAAACAAGCACTACAAAATAACAGCACAACAGAAGCCGTTAGAGGTTTCTGAACATCTTTTGGTTGTTGGAGGACATGAGTATCCAACTCAAGAGCCTGACAAGACGACTCTTTCATACTTATAAAAAAACTTCTAAATTTCAATAATTTGGACAAAACTTATCTATTATTTTATATTAAAACAATGATTTCACTATGGAATTGTATAATCCTCACAAGTAAACTTTTCACAAATGAATAAATAGAGCATATATTACATCTTGCTTCCATTGTCTTATTATTAAGCAAATAAGTTTCCACAATTTGACTTAATATTTGCATGTTTTTGCATTGTATAGCATCAAATGCTCAAATTGTGGGTATTTAAGCTGATTTCAAAACCTGTTTTATCTTTTTGTTATGTAAATTATATTGTTTTAAAAACTCTATAAATGAGGTTACTAGATAAAAAACAATCATTTTAATAGTTCCTGTTAAAAGCAGTCAACTAGAAAATAAAAAATATAAAAAAATTTTTTAAAAGCAGTCAACTAGTACTCAAATGAGTAAAATTAAAGCAATCCTTGTTTGTTAGCCTTCCTAGAATTTTAAAATAATTTTTCTTTTTGCTAAGTTAGTATTCATATCACAGCATTAAGATTATGATTAAGAT
>NW_007237724.1:1916-5973 GCF_000164805.1 Carlito syrichta | reverse complement strand
GGCATCTCTGCAGCAAACCTTCTTGACGTCCCTCCAGTGTATCTCCTTGGCATCCCTGCATTGAGCCTTCTCAGTGAACCTGTGGCACACCTCCTAGTGTCCCCTTGGTGTGTTTCCTCAGTGTCCCCATGGTGCACCTACTCAGTGTCCCCACAGTACACCTCCGTGATGTCCTTATGATGTTTCTTCAGCATCCCCATGGGATACCTCCTTGGCCTCCCTGCAGTATGCCTACTTGGTTTCCTCACAGCATGCCTCTTCCATGTCCCTGTGATGTGCCTCCTCACTGTTTCCGTGGCATGCCTTCTATGCTCCTCAGTACTGATCTTCCTTGGCCTTTCCATGGCTCACCTTCTCAGCATTCCTATAATGAGCCTCCTGTGTGGCCCTGTGGCGCACCTCCTTGGCCTTCCCATGGCACACATCCTCAAACTCCCCATGGCACACCTTCTTGATGTTCCCACAGTGTACCACACCTTCTAGGACTCCCCATGGCTTGCCTCCTTTGCATCCCTGTGGCATGCATCCTCAGCTTCCCTGTGACACTCTTCCTTGTCCTGCCTGTGCCATGTCACCTCAGCCTCCCTGTAGATCGCCTCTTCTGCATTCCCATGGTTTGCCTCCTCGGCATCCATGTGGCACGCCACTCTCTCTTGGAATCCCCATGGTGCACCTCGTCGGCATCCCTGTGGTACAGCTTCTTGGCATCCCTCTGGTGCAACACATCTCCTTGGCATCCCCATGGCTTATCTTCTCTGTGACTCTGCAGCACACTTCAGCGAAGTCACAGTACACCTCTTCATTGTTCCTGTGGCATACCTCTTCACCATACCCATGGCTACCTGCTCAGCATCCCCATTGTGCACCTCCTTAGTTTCCACAGTGCACCTCCCATGCTTTGGTAGGATGAAGTGAGTTGATTGCCTGAGCCTGCGCATTGGAGACCTGGCTGGGCAACTTGGCGAGACCTCATCTCTACAATAAATCAAAAATTATCTGTGTGTGGTAGTGCGCTCCTGTAGTTCCAGCTACTTGGAAGGCTGAGATGGAAGGATTGCTGGAGCCCAGCAGGTCGAAGCTGCAGTGACCAGGAGTGGCCACTGCACTCTATTCTTGGTGACAGAGTGAGACTCCAACTCAAAAAAAAAATTTAAAATCTTAATCATAATCTTAATGCTGTGATATGAATACTAACTTAGCAAAAAGAAAAATTATTTTAAAATTCTAGGAAGGCTAACAAACAAGGATTGCTTTAATTTTACTCATTTGAGTACTAGTTGACTGCTTTTAAAAAATTTTTTTATATTTTTTATTTTCTAGTTGACTGCTTTTAACAGGAACTATTAAAATGATTGTTTTTTATCTAGTAACCTCATTTATAGAGTTTTTAAAACAATATAATTTACATAACAAAAAGATAAAACAGGTTTTGAAATCAGCTTAAATACCCACAATTTGAGCATTTGATGCTATACAATGCAAAAACATGCAAATATTAAGTCAAATTGTGGAAACTTATTTGCTTAATAATAAGACAATGGAAGCAAGATGTAATATATGCTCTATTTATTCATTTGTGAAAAGTTTACTTGTGAGGATTATACAATTCCATAGTGAAATCATTGTTTTAATATAAAATAATAGATAAGTTTTGTCCAAATTATTGAAATTTAGAAGTTTTTTTATAAGTATGAAAAGAGTCGTCTTGTCAAGCTCTTGAGTTGGATACTCATGTCCTCCAACAACCAACAGATGTTTGAAACCTCTAACGGCTTCTGTTGTGCTGTTACTTTGTTGTGCTTGTTCCAGATTGTGGTCAGTGTTCCTCAAAGTGGAAAACCTGGTAGGCGCAGCACTGCAGCTGTCTTGGTCAGCAGCCAGCATGGGTCCATCCTACAGCTGAATGACACCTTGGAAAACAAAGAAGTTTGTAGGTTTGTGCCTACTTTAACATGCTCTACAGAAGCCTACATTTTCTTTCTTCCCATTTTATTTTAAGCTTTTCTCCCTTTAAAATATTTTTCATTACCTTTTCTGGTCTGCATCCCAGATCACATATCATTCTGCCTCCATAACATTGGCTGTTAACCATTTGTCTTAATTTTACCTCATCTTTGTAGGCTGGAACACAAATTTGGAGAATTTGGAAACGATTCCCTCTCGGTAAAGCGCTTCCATAATGGAGTCAATGAAACTGGTTGTGACCTAGTTGTTAACGAAAATGCAGTTGACAGTAACCTTCGTATGTATAAATTCTTTGTTTACTTTTCATACTTGCATTTTCATAGGGTTTGGTTTTTGAGTACTATTTATAAAAGGAAGCAGTCCATGACACTTGTAATTTAAAACCTAGATTATAGATTCTCTTGGTATGTCCATAATAATTTATTGTGTTGTTTGTATATACCAGGAAAATTATGCGATATATTAAAAACTTTTATGATATATCAATATGTATAATAACTATTCATTTAACTATGAAGCATTAATAAAACAAAAATGTTAATGCAGTGGAAAGGACTGCATTGTTCTTTCTATGCATGAAATAGTGCAATTGACTGTCAAATATCTTTTCTTATTTTAGGAATTAGGGTATAATGTTTCCTGTATGTCTTACTCTGATAGTTCAGAGGCCATCTTAGGTTAAGGAGGTATCACTCATTCTCTAATAACTCCACTGAAGAAAATGCTTTGCATTAGATATATAGCATGTGCTGCCCTTTCAAAAGGCAGTAATGAATCCCATCTGCATTAATAAGTACTGTTCATAGGGAATTATTGAAGACTAGGTAGTTATGTCAAAAGAACACAGGAGCCAATATGAAAGGGCTAATATGGGACCATTTAAGCATTAAAAAGGATAACGTGTGTAATTGAAAAATAATGAATATATAAAAACTGTGAGGCCATTGTAAAATTAAAAAAAGATGACCCCTTTCCCCAAACAAAACAAAAGCAAAAGCAATACTTTGGTTGTCTTGTAACAAGGGTATCTGATGAATGTTAACTAGAGTGATTGGAAATTGTCAGTTGAAAGGAAAGGTTTGGCTGGGTATGGTGGCTCAGCCTGTAATCCCACCCCTTTGGGAGTCTGAGGCGAGAAAATTGCCTGAGCTCAGGAGTTTGAGACCAGCCTGGGCAACTTGGCGAGACCTTTTCTCTACAATAAATAACACACCAAAGAATTAGTTGGGCATGGTGGTGCATGGCTGTAGTTCCAGCTACTTGGAAGGCTGAGGCAGAAATATCGCCTGAGCCCAGCAGGTCGAGGCTGTTGTGGCCGTGAGCATTCCACTGCACTCCAGCCTAGGCGACAGAGTGAGACTCCAACTCAAAAAAACAAACAAACAAACAAACAAAAAACAGGAAAAGTTCAAGCATTTATTTTACTTTTCTGTTTTAACTGTAATTCAGGGTAACCAAATAGTTACAGTTGATAGGATAAATTATGTAGAGAATAATTCCTGCTAATAAATGTAGCAGAATGACAGATTGTTTTACAACCTCTAATGAAATAATCAGTTTAGGCAAAAGCCATTTGAATGGGTGAATAGATGAAAGGAGAGCTTTGTACTGGAGTCATTTGGTTAATTGTAGAAGGTACCCCCTCAGTGTTAGCAAGGAAATTGTTAATTTTGTATGACATTGTGCTTATATAACAAAAGTTCCATTATTAAGAAAATTTCATTTTAAAATACAATGTTGCAAAATAAGAGTTCCCAAATACCCTTCACATATCTTCCCCTAAACCTCTAAACTATAAAATCACAGTACAGTTATCCCAAATATAGTTATTGAAATCAAGAACTTAGCATGTTCATAATATTGAACTTAACATCAATACGGTACTGATTTGTAGACTTTTTATATTTTCTCATTATTAGGTATTTCATTACTTTCTCATTTTTTGTATCTTTTGGTAGAATACTATGGAAGTGAGGCTGTATTTATCTATCTATCTATTTATTTATTTATTTAGTTGTAGTCTCACTCTGTCGCTCAGAATGGAGTGCAGTGGCTGCTCCCAGCCACCGCAGACTCGACCTGCTGGGCTCTG
>NW_007237724.1:0-1896 GCF_000164805.1 Carlito syrichta | reverse complement strand
ATAAAGAAATCATACATTCAGAAGGGGTAGTTGTGCTCTCACATGACATTATTTCCTTTCTTTTTTCTTTTTTTGTTGAGTGGAGTCTGCTCTGTCACCTAGAAGTGTAGTTGCATGCTTATGGCCACTGCAGCCTCCACCTGCTGGGCTCAGGCTCGGGCAATCCTTCTGTCTCGACCTTCCAAGTAGCTGGAACTATAGGTGCGTGCTACCACTCCTGACTAATTTTTTCTTTTTGGATTTATTATAAAGACGAGGTTTTGCCAAGTTACCCAGGCTTGTCTTGAACCCCTGAACTCAGGCAATCCTTATCGCTTAGACCTCCCAAGATGCTGGGATTACAGGCTTGAGCCTGTAATCATGCCCAGCATGATTATTTTCTTTATTAAACGAAGCAGTCCAGTGCTACAGAGCTACCAACCAGACATCAATGAATCATTTTTTCGAGAGGGTAGATAGAATGGAATCTAGCAAGGAACCAGAACCTGAGCCATCAACATCAGGCATGAGTGAAATTGCAGCTTTCATTCCATCTCCTGTTGCTGAAAATCCTTCAGCTCTACCATTGCCTACCTCCAGTCAGTAACTTTTCTTACCTGTTTGCTTGATGCCAGCCCTGCTGTATTGTATTGTACTACTCTACTTTTCAAAGTACTGTACTGTAAGATTAAAAATGTTTTCTTTATTTTTTGTTTTGTATATTATTTGTGTGAAAAGTGTAATAAACCTATTACAGTATAGTGCTATATAACCAATTGTGTTAGTTTGGTACCTAGACTAACTTTGTTGGACTCATGGATGCACTTTCAGAATAGAACTTGTTTGAATGTAGGGGACTTACTGTATTTGTGTGTTTTGGGGGGTTTCTGTTGGTGATGGTGTCTATTTTTATTTCACTGTGGCCTGAGAAGATGCTTGGTATGATTTTGACTTTTCAAACTTTGTTCCCACTTGATTTATATCCAAGTACATGGTCAATCTTAGAGTATGTTCCATGTGCCGATGGGAAGAATGTATATTCTGTGGTTGTTGGGTGGAGTGTTCTGTAGATGTCTATTGGATAGAGTTGACCAAGTTAAGGCTCCAGATTATTAGTTTGTATGGCTGTCTATGTCTTCTTTTTAGTTTAATAAGTAATCATTTTATAAATATGTGTGCTGTGCTATGTTTGGATCCTATATGTATTCCAGATTGATATTTTTTGGTGGTGGATTGAGATTTTAATAATTATGTAGTGTACTTCACTGTCCTTTTTAACTTTTACTAGTTTAAAGTTTGTTTTGTCTGCTATAAAAATAGCTACTCCCACTCTTTTTTGTTTTCCATTTGCCTGGAAGCTCTTTCCCCAGTCCTTTACTTTGAGCCAGTGGGTGCCATTGTAGTGAGATGGGTTTCCATCAAAGCAGTAGATGAATGGATTATACTTCTTTATACAATTTGCTACTCTGGGGCTTTTAAGTGACATTGTCAGTCCATTCACTTTATTTTTAAGATTAGAAAATAAAGTTTATTTAGAAAGCAAATTAGAGAGAGAAAGAAAAAGAGGAGATTCATCTCCCCAAGGTAGAGGAGTGGGCCAAAGCTTAAGAAAACATGGCCTGGCCATAGTTCAAAGAGCACATGACCACACCATAGCTTAGCAAGACAATGGTTGCAATGGCTGTGGCAATGGCGGTGACAATGGCCCATTCATGTTTACGATAATTATTTTATGTGGCAAATTATTCCTGTCACGTTGCTGTTCAGAAACTGCTTTGTTTTGGTTTTGTGTTTATTTGTATGATCTATAAACTCTGTGGTTTGCCTATCCTTTTGCAATGGGTGGAACTGTTCTTTTGTTTCTACGCTTTGAACATTCTTAAGCATCTCCTGAAAGGCTGTTGCTGAGGAGGCATA
>NW_007237723.1:0-6483 GCF_000164805.1 Carlito syrichta | reverse complement strand
TTTACAACCTCTAATGAAATAATCAGTTTAGGCAAAAGCCATATGAATGGGTGAACAGATGAAAGGAGAGCTTTGTACTGGAGTCATTTGGTTAATTGTAGAAGGTACACCCTCAGTGTTAGCAAGGAAATTGTTCATTTTGTATGACATTGTGCTTATATAACAAAAGTTCCGTTATTAAGAAAATTTCATTTTAAAATACAATGTCGCAAAATCAGAGTTCCCAAATAGCCTTCACATATCTTCCCCTAAACCTCTAAACTATAAAATCACAGTACAGCTATCCCAAATAGTTATTGAAATCAAGAACTTAACATGTTCATAATATTGAACTTAACATCAATACAGTACTGATCTATAGATTTTTTATATTTTCTCATTATTAGGTATTTCATTACTTTCTCATTATTTGTATCTTTTGGTAGAATACTATGGAAGTGAAGCTGTATTTATCTATCTATTTATGTATTTATTTATTTATTTATTGAGTTGTAGTCTCACTCTGTTGCCCAGAATGGAGTGCAGTGGCCGCTCCCGGCCACCGCAGCCTCGACCTGCTGGGCTCCGCCTCAGTCTTCCAAGTAGCTGGAACTACAGGCATGCACTACCATGCTCGGCTAATTTTTTGATTTATTGTAGAAATGAGGTCTCATCTGCCCAGGTGGGTCTCGAACCCATGGGCTCAGGAAATCCACTCACCTCAGCCTCCCAAAGGCGCAGGATTACAGGTTGAGCCCCCGAGCCCGGCTTATTTTTTATTTTTTTAATCAATATTTTTTATTATGATATTGTGGGGTGTATCCTTCTTAATGCCTCATGTCCAGAGGTGTATGATGTTGGTATGTCTTTGACAAAGGCCACATGCTTTAGAGACACATCCTGAGATATATAGGGATGAAACAACATGCTGTGTGGGATTTGTTTTAAAACACTTTGGTCAAAAAAACTTGCAGAAGAAACAAAAATATCTTGATAAGTCTAGAAGTTGGGTGATGGGCATTATGTAGGTTTATTATAAAATTCTCCATGAATGTTTGCTATTTTCTGTAGAATTTTCAATTCTATAATTTTCTGTAATGAAAATTAGTTCTCATCTCATGAAGAATGTTCTCAGTGTTAGGAAATTTAGCATAAGAACCTAGGCTTTACTTGTTTTCATTTTTCATGTAGAGATTACCTGCAATGACATGACAGTTGTGATATTTACGATGACACTTTTGGTGACGATGCTTTCTCTTCTTTTTCTAGCTGTGGCCATTTCATTCCTTATTGGTCTAGAGTTCATCATTGCAGTTTCCCTTCAGAGGTTCTTGCTGAGGTAGGGTGCTCGGGGAGGACACAATTAGGGGAGGGAAAATAAAGAAATCATACATTCAGAAGGGGTAGTTGTTACTCCTCAGATGACCGCTATTTCCTTTCTTATTTCTTTTTTTGTTTGAGCTAGAGTCTCGCTCTGTCACCTAAGAGTGCAGTTGCATGCTTATGGCCACTGCAGCCTCCACCTGCTGGGCTCAGGCAATCCTTCTGTTCAACCATCCAAGTAGCTGGAACCATAGGTGTGTGCTACCACTCCTGACTAATTTTTTCTTTTGGGATTTATTATATAGATGAGGTTTTGCCAAGTTGCCCAGACTGGTCTTGAACCCCTGAACTCAGGCAATCCTTATCGCTTTGACCTCCCAAGATGCTGGGATTACAGGCTTGAGCCACCGTGCCCAGCATGATTATTTTCTTTATTAAACGAAGCAGTCCAGTGCTACAGAGCTACCACCCAGACATCAATGAATCATTTTTTCGAGAGGCTAGATAGAATGGAATCTAGCAAGGAACCAGAACCTGAGCCATCAACATCAGGCATGAGTGAAATTGCAGCTTGCATTCCATCTCCTGTTGCTGAAAATCCTTCAGCTCTACCATCGCCTACCTCCCAGTCAGTAACTTTTCTTACCTATTTACTTGATGCCAGCCCTGCTGTATTGTATTGTACTACTGTACTTTTCAAAGTACTGTACTGTAAGATTAAAAATGTTTTCTTTATTTTTTGTTTTGTATATTATTTGTGTGAAAAGTGTAATAAACCTATTACAGTATAGTGCTATATGACCAATTGTGTTAGTTTGGTACCTAGACTAACTTTGTTGGACTCATGGATGCACTTTCAGAATAGAACTTGTTTGAATGTAGGGGACTTACTGTATTTGTGTGTTTTGGGGGGTTTCTGTTGGTGATGGTGTCTATTTTTATTTCACTGTGGCCTGAGAAGATGCTTGGTATGATTTTGACTTTTCAAAATTTGTTCCCACTTGATTTACATCCAAGCACATGGTCAATCTTGGAGTATGTTCCATGTGCCGATGGGAAGAATGTGTATATTCTGTGGTTGTTGGGTGGAGTGTTCTGTAGATGTCTATTGGATACAGTTGATCAAGTTAAGGCTCCTGATTATTAGTTTGTATGGCTATCTATGTCCTCTTTTTAGTTTAATAAGCAATCATTTTATAAATATGTGTGCTCTGCTATGTTTGGATCCTATATATATTCCAGATTGATATTTTTTGCTAGTGGATTGAGACTTTAATAATTATGTAGTATACTTCACTGTCCTTTTTAACTTTTACTAATTTAAAATCTGTTTTGTCTGCTATAAAAATAGCTACTCAACTCTTTTTTGTTTTGCGTTAGCCTGGAAGCTCTTTCCCCAGTCCTTTACCTTGAGCCAGTGGTGGCCATTGTAGTGAGATGGGTTTCCATCAAAGCAGTAGATGAATGGATTATACTTCTTTATCCAATTTGCTACTCTGGAGTTTTTAAGTGGCATTTTCAGTCCATTCACTTTATTTTTAAAATTAGAAAATAAAGTTTATTTAGAAAGCAAATTAGGGAGAGAAAGGAAAATAGGAGATTCATCTCCCCAAGATAGAGGAGTGGGCCAAAGCTTAAGAAAACATGGCCTGGCCATAGTTCAAAGAGCACATGACCACACCATAGCTTAGCAAGACAATGGTTGCAATGGCTGTGGCAATGGCAGTGACAATGGCCCATTCATGTTTACGATAATTATTTTATGTGGCAAATTGTTCCTGTCATGTTGCTGTTAAGAACCTGCTTTGTTTTGGTTTTGTGTTTATTTGTATGATCTATAAACTCTGTGGCTTGCCTATTCTTTTGCAATGGGTGGAACTGTTCTTTTGTTTCTATGCTTTGAACATTCTTAAGCATCTCCTGAAAGGCTGTTGTTGAGGAGGCATATTTTCTTAGTGATTGGATATCTGAAAAGGATTTTAATTCTCCTTCATTAATGAGGCTTAACTTGTAGGGTAGGGAATTCTTGGCTGGAATTTCTTTTCTTTGAGAACTTTAAAGATGGGACTTCAGTTCTTTCTGGTTTGTAGGGTTTCTACTAAGGGGTCTGCTGTAATTCTGATGGATGTTCCTTGGTAGGTGGTCTGTCCCTTCTCTAACTGACTTTATATTTTTTTATTTTATGCTTACCTTGGTGAGATGGATTATTATGTGCCTTGGGGTGATGGTCTTCTCATGTAATACCTCACAGGAGTTCTCTGAATTTCTTATGTCTGTATGCTTGCCTGCCTGCCTGCCTTCCTGCCCTCCTTCCGTCCTTCCATCCTCCCTTTGTTCTTCATCACCCAGGCTGGAGTTCAGTAGCATGCTCATGACCACCCCAGCATCGACCTACTGGACTCAGGTGATCCTTCTGCCTCAGCCTCCCAATTAGCCAGAAATACAGGTGTGTGCTATCATGCCTGACTAATTTTTCGATATATTGTAGAGATGAGGTTCTTGAACCCCTGGGTTCAGGCAATCTCCTCACCTCAGCCTCCCAAAGTGCTGGGAATACAGGTTTGAACCACCATACGTGGCCGAATTCTTTAATTCTACAAGTTCAGTTTTGTCCGTTCCTTTAATAACCAGCTCAGTTTTTTCTAGGTCTGAGAAGAATCTTGTTGGTAATTTAATGAGTATTGCATTGAATTTGTAGATCGCCTTAGGTAAGATGGACATCTTCACAATGTTGATTCTTCCGATTCATGAGCATGGGATATTTTTCCACTTGTTCGTGTCAGCTTTGATTTCTTTGAGCAGTGTTTTGTAATTTTCATTGTAAAGGTCTTTTACGTCTCTGGTTAGGAAGATGCCAAGGTATTTCTTTTTTTTTGTGGCTATTGTGAATGGAACTGTGTTTTTTATTTGGGTTTCTGTTTGTTTATTATTGGTGTAGAGAAATGCGATTGTCTTTTGTACATTTATTTTGTATCCTGAGACTTTGCCAAAGGCTTTTATCAAAGTAAGGAGGCCTTTGACAGATTCTCTTGGGTTTTCAAGGTACACCATCATATCATCTGCATAGAGAGATAACTTGACTGCCTCTTTTCCTGAGGGCAGACTTTTCTTTCTTTATTTGATTACTTGATAAGGTTGCTGACGTTGGGGTGGCAGTTTGTGTTGCGCCCCCTTTTTTTGGCCTGGCCTCCCTCCTCTTTTATGGGGGTAGGAGTAGCTGTGGCAGAAAGGATGGTGAACTAGAGGGAAATGGTCTGAAACTGCTTCACTCTTTCAGTCTGGCAAAAACAGTGAGACCTTTCCTCTAGTTCAGAGTCTTTCCTCTCCCTTTGGCACAGGTCACAGGTTTTGTGGCTGGAGTTCTGGTGGCCTCCCCAGACCATGTGTTTTGCCAGTAGGATTGAATAGGCAGACAGGTCCCTGCAGCTCTACTTTACTCAGGTGCTCTTGGGAATGTGGAGTGACCTCCAACTGTCTATGTGGGTCCCCCCTTTTTGCTCAGGGGTAGTAGGGAAGCACTGGAGAGTTGTTATTTCTCCCTGTATCCACAGGTGGACGGGGGTCACTGCCTTACTATGCAGAGGTGCCCGCTCTTAGATCCTGCCCTGTTCTGTGGGAGAGGATATGACAACAGTGGCAGGCCCCTGAGGACGAGCCATTTTGTAGCCCCAATCAGGGGCTGCATCAGCTGTGGGCACTGGAGAAATGTCCCTGAAGTAGTCATGCTGCCCTTTCTGAGTGCTGTACAGGGAGGAAAGAAAGAGTGCCCTTGTGCAGATTCCCCTCCTGGGTATTTCCTGATAAGCCTCTCCATGGGGAGTTCAGTGGCTGGAGCTGGGGCTCTTGGTAACCAGGGATCCGCAGGCTCCACGTGGCACTTCCTGGTGCCTCTGTCCCTATTTAGGGTGGTCCTGTGGCCTGGGTGTAGCTGGAGTGTGGGGGGAGTACCTGGACAGTCTCTTTTATGGCTAAGACTGCAGAGGCTTGCCTGAGGTATTTAGAGAAGAAAAGCTGTTGTTTTCACTCACCTCTTCCATCTCCAGAGGTTCTCTCCCCATCTTGTGTTGGGGCTGATTCTAGGGGTCCTCAGGGCTTGCAACTGTGTGTCCTTCTGCCCCCAGGTGGCAGTCTGATAAGTCTCAGCTTGGGTTTAGAGGTCAACCTTCAAAGCCCTAGGTCTGCTCTTCCATATAGGTTTCTTTGGTGAGAGTCGCAATCATGTGATGTCTGCTGTCGGCCTTCTTGGCCCTCTCCTAGTCTCTGTCAAAGGAAAATTTTCTCATGTTTTAAAAGCAGTAAGATTGATTGACTTTTCCTATGCTTATCTGTTAGGATCTCAGGAGGAACCACAGGATTTTACTGGCAAGCTGTATCTAACTTGGAAGAATGAAAAGTTAGCCTTCAAGTTGTTTAGCTTGGGGAACTGTTAAATTTTGAGGAGTTTGTGCACTCTGACCTTCTAGCTTTATGTGCCTCAGAAATAGTTTAATTCCATGTGTGACGAACACAACTGTGTATAAGGGTAAAAGAACCACCTGCTGCTTAGAAGCAGATATTTAATTGAACTGCTTTTGAGGGATAGAATATAATTCTAGCAGAGGAGTTTTTAATTCTCTGAATTAAGGTCTTGTCAATTTTTTGATAGATGCAAATGCTGTCTCAGTTTATTAGGGTGCTTTTCATATGAATGGATCTATTATATCACTTGTTTTTTGAGTCAGGGTCTCACTCTGATGCCCAGGCTGGAGTAGAGTGGCATGATCGTGGCTACCACAGCCTGGACTCCTAGACTCAGGTGATCCTGCTGCCTCAGCCTGCCAAATAGCTGTGACAACAGGCACATGCTACCATGCCTGGCTAATTTTTGTATTTTTTGCAGAGACATGGTCTCACTACGTTGCTCAGGCTGGTCTTGAACTCCTGGGTTCAAGTGATCCTCTTGTGTTGGCCTCCGAAAGTGCTGTGAATACAGGATTGAGCTCCTGAATCTGGCCTTACATCACTTTTTAAAGAAATTGGCAGCTTAGATCAAGAACTTGCAAAGAGAAGAAATTTCATCTTGAAACTGCAACTCCTCTTTGCATTGATTCTGCCTTGCCAGCCTATGGGCAGGATGCTATTGACAGCAAGATTCTTCTTTCCTCACCTTGCTACTTTCCAGGGTCCCCATGACAGTCCAGG
>NW_007237722.1:0-732 GCF_000164805.1 Carlito syrichta | reverse complement strand
AGTAAGAGGATGGGAAACAAATATTCAGGCGAATGGAACACAAAAGAAAGGAGGAGTCGCGATGCTAATTTCAGACAAAATACCATTTAAGCTATCAAAAATTAAAAAAGATTCAGAGGAACACTACATAATGATAAAAGGTTCACTCCATCAACGAGAAATATCTATCCTAAACATATATGCACCCAACATAGGTGCGCCAACTTTCATAAAGCAACTTCTAGGTAAACTAAAGAAAGACATTGACTCTAACACCATAATAACTGGGGACTTTAATACAACACTCACAACCTTAGACAGATCATCAGGACAAAAAATCAGCAAGGAGATCCGGAACCTCAATGAGACTCTGGACCAAATGGACTTAATTGATACCTATAGAACACTCCATCCAAAGGCCACAGAATACACATTCTACTCATCACCACATGGAACATATTCTAAGATCGAACACATACTTGGACACAAATCAAGTATAAGCAAATTTAAAAGGACTGAAATTCTACCATGCACCTTCTTGGACCATAGTGTAATAAAAATAAACATTGACACCAACAAAGTCCCCGCAAAACCCAAAAAGACATGGACACTGAACAGCATGATGCTAAATAACTCCTGGGTCAATGATGACATCAAAACAGAGATCAAAAGATACCTGGAAACAAATGAAAATGAAGAAACATCTTACCAAAATCTCTGGGATGCCTTAAAAGCTGTAATAAGAGAGGAATT